>NC_079205.1:14716049-14841601 GCF_026745355.1 Beta vulgaris subsp. vulgaris | reverse complement strand
GGATCCTCGAGAAAACCCAAAAAAACCTAGAAAGTTGAACCTCATTTGATTGAGATGCATTGCAGTGTTTACAGAGCCAAATGTCAAAATTAATGAGAGATGATGTCCAAACAAGGACAATGCAGGCCCCCGGCAAAAAAGGCAACAAATTAGCAATCATCTAATAAGCTTCTACATCTAAACTTGTGCAACATCAATTTCCTAGCTAGCCAACCTAGACATTAGTACTCAACTGACTCCTTGAGCTCAAGAACTTAATATCACTGCAAACCATCAAGAACTAGCTTCAATGGCAGAAAAATAACAAGATGTAGGGGTCTAGAGCAAGAGGAGCAGGCGACAGGCAAGAGTGAAAGAATAAAGGCAAGGAAAGGGTAAGTGTTTTATTGCTTAAATATGTAAATTATGCTCATATTTGTTTCCTCATCAACAATCTCACTTTTGTACACGAGTACCTTCAAGATTGGGTGTTATTGTGTCAACTGATGATCAACTTATGTTAAATAAGTAAGCTGCACATAGATATAGGAAGGTAAGCATCCACAAGCAATGCCCTTTTATCTATCATATCTTTTAACTCATCCAACATTTCGAATGTTGAAGTCTGTTTTTTGATATTTTGATCAAACCGATTCTATGTTATTAGTTGCAATTCATATTGTGAACTTATTAGCTTGTTATGTTTTGGTATGGTTTATGTTATTTTTGAATAAAAAATGACCCTTTGCCAATACAAGTTGATTTGATTTATAATAAAGGCCTATTTTGTCATCCATATATGAAGTTTCATTGAGCATGCCAAAATGAATTTAGGCTTAATAGAAACATTTGATAACAACCTAAATTCATACCAAAATGATGTTCAAAATAGTGCTACATTTCATAACCACAAGACAAACTTGTCAATTCATTCAACAACATTACTAATCCATTTGTTTGCCAAGACAATATAAACACTAGCTTCAACTTCCTTAGCTAATGTAATAATTAGACAATAAAAATAGCAACAATGGCGAACAATAACCAAAATAATCCTAAGCCTATCATAGCATAATTTTCTCCCTTAGTTTTCTTCACACCTTCAACCCACGTTTTCATCATTTCTCCCTTATCTCGTGCATTGCTTCCTCCATTTATCTTATACCAATTTTAGTTTCTGGAATTTTTCCTCCACTGTCTTAAACTGCAATTCTAGATATGAAACAGATGTGTATTGCTCCACCAAATTTTCTTGTAAATCCTCATACCCACCGCAAGGTCCAACGTCACTTTAACCTGCATTGGAAAAACCCACAATAAGATGGTCCTGCATTCAATTCACACCCTAATTTGTTACCCTAAACCATAAAACATTGTAACATCAAAAAGGAAAATAATGAAGCAAAATTGTGTAATTGCACAATAAAAACCACAACATGTTACAAAAAACATAACCTTTAACAAATTACAGGCCACATTGAGCACCCGTAGAATCACTTTAAATTTAATCCATTTTTGCAAGTCCTAATTTTCTCTAGGATGTCGTGGCCGCACTTCAGGGAGAAGTTTCTTGCACTTGCCCTTGAATTAATTGACCCAATTACTATTGAGTTTCGCGCTGCCATAGGAGAAGATTTAAAGGGAAAGAAATTTGCTTTGTATAAAGGAGGGAAAAATTGTTTAAAACCCTAATTGCACACATGTAATAAGGGGAAGGCAGGGAAAAGAGCTAAGTCATGTGACTCAACTAATTAGCTAACGTGACTCTAGTTCACTGGCATCGGCAGGTTAATTACCTGAAATGACCATGCGTGTCAAATGGGTATAAAAGTTGGGACCTATTATAATAGAGGGGCCATAGTTGAGCTTATCCTTGTTGATTTTTCCTATGATTAAATATTGGCTATTGGTGAATCTATCTCTTAAATCCCTTTTCCTCTCCTTTTAGAGTTACATATCAAATATATTAACTTATTCCAATTTGTGATTGCGAGAAAGAACAATAAAAAAAATATTACGTGAAAAATCATATTGTACTTTTATGATTTACCAAAATAAACTTAAGCTTTTGGCTTTTACAATTTTCAATATACAATATTGATCATTAAATTTAAATTATTATTTTAAGGCAAATGTGAAAATTTGATATTTCAAATGATATAAGACAACAATTTGATTTATAATACTTAAGTAATTAAAAAAGAAACCAAGAGTCAAAGAAGTCAATTTGTAGTAATTCTCAATATTTCCATTCTAACCTTACAATTACAATAAATTTATTAACCAAGGCTTAACCAATATCATAGAGAAGAAATCAATTTACGCAAAAAAGAATTCCAAACATAATAAACCAAATCCTTTCTTACATAGAAATCATAACAAATAATTCTTGCTCATCATCAAGTATCGTATTTCTACTAATTACAATAAAACGACTAATAATAATGAAAAAAAGTTCATGTTTTCTCTTCCAAAACTATCCTAGATTCGAGACAAAACTAACCAACATAGAAATTACTACAACAAATAATTCTTGGTCATCATCAAATTTCATATTCCAACTAAATCATCAAAAAAATCCTATCCTGTCAACTTGATAAAGTTTCTTGTTTCTCGAGTTTTTTTGGGTCACTATTGGAACCTCTAATACGAGTCCTCCCCCAAGAACCAGGAAGCACCCTAATGTGCATGCAAAGATGACCCTTTTTTCGAAATGAATCAACACGAATGGTTTCTCCTTCCTTGAAGCCATTATCTTTCCGAAATTTATTCCAAGAAGACCCGTTCAATGCATAGCCAGTCTCATGGTATTGCCATATACCTAACAACATTTCATATTCTTTATCAGATAAATTACCCGTCACTTTAACCTTTATCTTGGACTGGTTTTGCAGGGCTTCTTCCTCTCTTTCACTTAAAAACTTCGTCGTAAAGATTTGTTTAGCTGGCATCGACAGAAGATTTTGATTGTTCATGTCGGTCGAATTGAGTATTTTCACAATCAAAACTTCACGATCAATCATCTCATCATCATCAATAGCATATTCATGTTTAGAAATCATGGGTATTTTTCCTTTGCGTCTTTCCATGGCAGCAGAGTCACAGAAATGTAGGGGATATTGTACTACTGCAAGAAATAATTAAACTTGAAAGATTATACGAATGAATGTGAAGAAATCAAGAAAGAAAGCGGAGATATAGGAGACCCTTATGTTTGGGTTGTTAAAGATATGTTTCCTAATTTAAAGAGAATTCTACTGGATAAAGATATTGGGCGCTATCTGACCGTTAGGAACTTAAATGAAGCTTCTATTTATTTTGGCGGGAACAAGAACTTATTGCAACGGTTTTTTTCTCTAATAAATTATCATTTTAGTTTTTGGTTTTTTCTAAAAACTTTACAAAATGTCATTCTAATGTGGATTTTGTTATTTAAAAAACACAAATGGACCCGGTGCACAATAACTTAGTGTACATCGAGTTGGTAAGATATTAACTTCATATAGTGAATTCTATAGAAATATAGTGAACTTATATACAATATAGTATATTTTATTAACGAAAAACATAATATAAAATTATATGCAATATAATAGGAATTAATTAAAATGTTTTAACATACAGGAAGATCTAAGTTGCGTAGTATATATCATGACACGTGTTCTAACATATGGAATGATTTAGTTTCTCCATGACATAATGAGTGTCTTAATGATATAGTGAGTTTCTGCTTGATATAGTGTGTCTTTGAATGATATAGTGAGTTTCTGCATGATCTAGTGTGTTTCTGAATGCTATAGTGAGTTTATGTATGATATAGTGTGTGTCTGAATGATTAGTGGGTTTCTGTATGATATAGTGTGTGTGTGTTTGAATGATATAGTAAGTGAGTTTGTATAATATAGTGAGTTTCTGCATGATATAGTGTGGGTCTGAATGATATATTGAATTTCTGCATAATATAGTAGGTTTTCGCATAATATAGTGGATGGTTCAGTAATGATACGTTGTTTTGCCTGATGCACACTAATGTTAACGTGAACTGGGTCCACACAAGTCAGATTGTTTTGTTATTGCATGTTCATTGCCATGTTTGACATGTTACTATTTTACGATTTTTTTCCTTTGAATTATACCACATTAAGTAAACTGACTAGCTAAAACTATCAGCTTAATTCGCTCGTAGGTGAACTTTGTGATCAAGTGGGGGCACATCTGACGCATTTTTTTGTTTCATGCCTTTCTTACAAACTCTTTCCCCAATTTGTCTCTACAAACTAAAATTGTGTAATTCTCAGCTATAACAAACTAGTCCAAATGATAATTAATAGTGTATGATATATAACCTTACAAAAATTAACATAGCATTAACAAGTGACATTATTTATATTAATAGGCTTTATATTAGCTGTTAGCAACATTAGAAATATCATTATCCCATTTAAGAAACCAATCTATCTAACTAAGTTTAGTTATTAATCAATCCCAAAATATAAATAAGTAACTTATAGGCCAATTTCAAAACTAATAACTAGATGGGTTACGTTATTATACCTGACCCATATACAGGAAGAAGAATAAGAAAAGTAAGGGTGGCTCGCTCGTGGGACCGAGCAACAGCAGGGGAATGTCGGCAGTGAAACTCGACGCTGAGCTCGGTGACGGGGGGTGGTTCTGCATAGCAGCGCAATCGGGTCGAGCTGAGAGAAGATGCAGCGAGGGTCGGAGATAGAGAGTAATAGCGAGAGAGAGAGAACGTGAGAGAAGAGAGGAGGTGTGCGGTTAGGCAACGTACGGGGGCAGCGATGGTCGGAGAATGTAAAAATCAGATGAAGCTTTGTTGAAGATGGAATGGTAGCTAAAAGGAAGGAGAATGTCAAAATTTTAGAAAAATAATTTATGTTTTCCTTTATTGTATAAAATTAGAAAAAATATATATCCAATCGGATAATCCTTTTTTACAACTTGTATAAGATTTGTAAATATTTTTTTTCTAAATCGGTAAGTATATTAAAAACTCAAAACCAATTACACCTTAATCAAACCTAGAGAGAGACAAACCAATTAGGTTGGACTCCCTCTAACCCAATACAAGCAACAACTAATTACAAACTTGAAAAGACAGTTTCTCACCCATTCTCTAGTATTCCTAGGCATCTTCTTGGGCATTGCACTATAAACTCTTTCTACAACACATTTTGTATCATATGCATCAAACTGTTTACAATTATTACAGTTTGATTCTAGTACACTTGGTTCCTCGTCCACCGGATAGGTAAAACATTAAACCCATAGTGGCAACTATAATTTGCTTTTGGTATCTCTTCTATCTGCATCGAGAAGCCATTGCATCAACTCAATAGCAGTCTCTCCCCTTGCCTCTATTCCCAGCCAACTCTTTACTAGTGAGAAAATTTGTGAACTAAAATAGGATTTAAATAAGATTATCTTGGGTTTCCTCCTCACTTCCATATATCAAACAAGTAGAAGTCTCACTCATACCCATTTTGTGCAATATGATGTAGTCTGCAATCTTTGATCCATTACAAGCCACATGAAAAATGTATGTTTAGGAACAACCATCCTATTCTAGACCAATTTGTCCTAGAAAATTCGTTCATGTTCACCCACCAACAATTGATACATTTGATTGATTGAGTATTCCCCCATACGCTTCAGTTTCACTTGTGTTACAAAATTCTTATTATGATTTTTCACTTCACACAAGTTTTTCCAGTACTAGCTACTATTAGAAGGATGGGTGTACTCCCACCAATTATCTTGTTTCACATAGACCTCATTGATCCATTTAAGCCATAAAGTGTCTTTTATTGCCCAAGTGTATCTTCCCATAGCTACCACATTCCATCCTTGAATTTTCCTGATCCCTAAACTCCCAGCTTGTTTTAGGAATACAAACTTTAGGCCAAGCTGCATAACAACCCTTAATTGTCACTGTAATGCTTACCAGTCCAAAGGAATGCTCTACACATCATACCAACCTCATTCAAGACTCTCTTTGGCAAGATAAAAACCTGTGCCCAATAGATGTGTATACTCCTTAAGATTGAGTTTACTAGAATCAATTTGCCTTGATAGGAGAGATTCCTACTACACAAACGTCTGATTCTTGAAATGATATTTTCCACAAGATTCATGCACTCCTCAATAGCAATCCTTTTAAAGCAGATGGGAACCCCCAGATATTTAAAAGGGAGTTTACTAAGCTTGAAACTAGAGGCTTTAATGATTCTTTACACCTTCGGACATGCTTGAGGCCTTGGAGCAGAGAATACACAGACACAAAATCACCTCTACTACACAATATGACATCATCAGCAAAACAAAGATGATTAAGCTTGACTCCAGCAAACCGAGGATGAAATCTGAATTGTGTTTTTCCCCCAACAACTCTTATGTCCTAGTCAAGTATTCCAGACAAATCATAAAACGAAAAGGGGAGAGATGATCAATCTGTCTTAAACCCCTCTTACCCTTTCAGAAAAACCACAACAATTCCATTTACTAGCAACGCAAACTTTGGAGAGCAAAAACATGCCATAACTATCTTCAAAATCTCTCTGGAAACTTCAAATCTCTAAGCAGATCGTCCAAAAAAACCCCCAATTAATTGAGTCATAAGCTTTTTTTCATGTCCATCTTAATTATACAACCAGCACTAGCATTATTCCTACCATATTGTCTAACCAAATCCTGACATATGATAATATTGTGAGCAATAATCTCCCTGAATAAAGGATCTTTGATTTTCAAAAATTATATAAGGAAAAATATATGTCCATTTCATACACATCATCTTTGTTATGTACTTGTAAACAACATTACAACATGCTATTGTTCTGGATTCAGAACATTGCTAAGACATTTAACTTTAGGTATTAAAGTTAACCTAGTAGTGTTTATTTCCTTAAACAGGTTACCTGAGTTGAAGAAATCCTTCACATCATCAATTATGTCAACCCCTATTGTTTCCAAGAATCCCTGAAGAAATGGGTGCCAAATCCATCAGCCCTTGATTTTATCACCGCGGATTGAGAAAAGAGCCCTTTGAATTTCTTCTCCAGTCACAGGTTTCAGCAAAGCCTCCTATTTAGAAGATTTTAACACTAGACTAGTAGAGATTATATCAGTTGAAATGGAACATATACCCTCTCTTGTACTTCCTAGCAACCTTTGATAATACTCAACAAAATCTTTTTCCACCTCTACACCTTCCTCCACACTCCATCAATACTATATATGCTATGGAGTGTGTTGTGGACTCTTCTGTGCTTGATTGCTCTATGGAAGACAATCGAAATTTTCATCACCTTCTTTAATCCAGCTTACTTTTGCTTTTGTTGCAAAAAGGAAATGTATAAGCCATGGATTCTTTTATAATTATCTGTTGCACTCCTCTTAATTTCATCAGAAGTACAATTTTGGCTTTGAATTTGACAGGAAACCAAGTCTGCATAGGCCTTGGCATCAGCAGCTTGCAGCTCATGAAAGCCTCTTCTATTTATTTCCTTCATGGACACCTTCACCTTTTTCAGCCTTTGCACCACACTGAACAACTTTAACCCCTGAACTTTAGTAGCCTAGCACTCTTAAACCTTTTCATGGAAGTTTGGAGCACTATTTAACATCTTAAAATATTTGAAAGGGGACCTGTCAGCTCTTTCATCAGCGAAAACCTTGACCATCATAGGTGAATGATCAAACACGCCTTCTGGCATGAACCAAGCTTCAGATTTTGGAAATTTCAGCCTAGTGCTCATTACACAAACCCTGTCAAGCTTACAAAACACTCTTCCATCCTTTTTTTTTGGAAGATAAGTAAGGTTTATAGCTCAATCCACAAGAACAACCTAAGCTAGCTAGATAAGCCAGCAACCACAGCTAGAGTTGGACATGCCCAACCTTACATCTCATTAATCATCTCCTATCATTATCTTTAACCTTCACACTTAAGATCTAATGATTCTCTGCTTTACACTCATTTTGATAGTTTGAACAGCTTTACTAACTGTCATTACAACCTGATCCTAGTGGCAGAATTCCTATTTCTCCATATTACATAAACAGTGGCTGCAAATGCAGCTAGCAGGACCTTTTCCTAGTCTTATTACCTTTATACCTATTCAGAGTCCATCTATAGTGCTGAATTAGGCTCCTTTGTATCCAAGTGATACCTAGCCATTGTAGGACTTATGACAGGCACAGTTCACTGAACTTACATTCAAACAGCAAATGCTTAATGGTTTCAGTGTGCTGTTGGCAAAGCACACATTAGTCATCAACACAAACATTCATTAACTTCAGCCTTTGCCTTGTTTTCAGTCTATCCTGAATAGCCAGCCACATAATCAGTCGATGTTTAGGTAAAGTATACCTATTCCAGACATATCTAGTCCACACTACTTGCCTGTTGCCTCTCATCAATAGCTGGTAGTATTGTTTAATGCTAAACTGACCATTAATAAGCCATTGAACACCATTTGTCTTCTCATTCACCAGATTCTTTGCTAGACATACATACTTCCAAGCCCAGCTGGCATGACTAGGAGCTGCATAACTAGCCCAATTTGACTCTTTAATATAACCCCATGCACCCATTTCACCCATAGGTTATCTTGCTTTTGAGCCACACCCCAAGCAAGTTTGCTAAGAGCTACCATATTCCAAATACCTGTGTCTCTAAAGCCCAGACCACCATCTTTTTTATATCTGCACAGCTTGTTCCATGCTACAGCAACAGGTTTTGTATCATTATGTGTACCAAACCATAGAAAACATCTACAGATTGAGTTGATCTTTTTCAGGATGCTCTTAGGAATTATGAATAGCTGTCCCCAATAAGTGTGTATGCTCATGAGCACACTATTGACTAGCTGACACCTAGCTGCAAATAATAGATTTCTAGTTCCCCAAATCCTTATTCTGATCACCATCTTTAGCCTTCAATTTAGAAGTAGATATGGGAACTCCAAGGTAAGTAAAAGGCAGTTTACCAACTTTGAAGCCACTAACATGTGTCACTCTTTGAATATCCCTCCGAGTCATGCCAGTAAAATATACCTCAGATTTGTGCTTGTTAACCTCTAGCCCTGAGGTGTGAGAGAAAAGTTGAAAGCCCTGTAATAACATGTATATGGATTTGAAATCACCATGGCAAAACATTAAGAGATCATCTGCAAAGCAAAGATGCTTGAGATGTAGGCTTTTGCATTGAGAGTGAAATTTAAACCCTTCCATATCCTCCACATAAGATAGAACTCTGTCTAAGTAGTCCATACAAAGAGCAAAAAGCAATGGGGACATTGGATCCCTTGCCTGATACCTCTTTGAGCTTCAAAGAAACCAGTTGGCACACCATTCAGCATAATAGAGAACCTAGGAGTTCTAACACATACCATAATCATGTCAATGAACTTCCTAGGAAACCCACTCCTTCTAGCATTTGCTGTATGAACTCCCAATTGACTGAATCATAGGTTTTCTTCAAATCTAACTTCATCATGCATCCAGCTCTATTCTTGCTTCTATTGTAGTTTTTAACCAAGTCTTGACAAATCAAGACATTATGAAGTATACTTCTTCCAGTAATAAAGCTCCCTGGTTACTAGAAATGATCTCTGGAAGAATATTATTCAGTCTCTCACTGATAACTTAGTAATACACTTGTAAATCATAGAGCAGCAGGCAATAGGGCGAAATTCACTAACATTTTAGGCACTTTTACCTTTGGTATCAATGTTAAAGTTGTAACATTAATGACCTTCAGAAGCTTACCAGTCTTAAAGAAATCTAGTACAGCTTCACATACTTCATCACCAATCACCTCCCAACAGTGCTTGAAAAAGCAACTATTGAAACCATCAATCCCTGGGCCTTGTCATTAGGGATGCTAAAATCCCCTCTTGACATCCTCTTTTGTGAACTCAGCTAGCAGCATCCTGTTGTGATCTTCAGTCACCATTTTTCCTTTTTTCATGATAGTTTCCATTACAGCTTCCTTTTGCTCAACATTAGTAAATAAGCTTTTGTAAAAATTGACAAAAGCTTCCTCTACTTGCTCTTTTTTATTCAACCACCTGCCATTCATGTCATGTATAGCATGAATTCTATTATGTCTTCTCCTAGCTTTGATAGCTTGGTAGAAGACTTTAGAATTTTCATCTCCACATTTTAACCAACTCAATTTTGCTTGCTGTTGCAGTTTAATGTGCAGCATCTTTTGAGCTTGTTTGTAACTACTCTGAGCCTCTTTTTCTGCAGTACTGAGACTAGTATCCCTGGATTCTCATGCATGGCATCCTGAATTTCTACCAATCTAGCTTTAGTTTTACTAACAGCTATCTCTGCATCATCCCATCCCTGCTTTTTCATCCTTCTAAGAGCAAGTTTTATACTCTTCAGTTTCTGCACTATTCTATACATAGCACAGCCAGAAATTTGAGTCTCCCATTCCTTTTTAACAATCATCAGCAAGGAATCATGTTGACACCAGTAATTACAGAACCTAAAAGGTTTCTTTAAGCTCATATCAGGATACACACAAACTAGCAAAGGAGTGTGATCATATTCACCCTCAGGAAGAATATGAACCTCAGCATTATCATAGTTATCCATCTATAACTGGTTAGCTAGCACACTATCAATTCTTGAAAAAACTCTTTTATCTCTATCTTGCTTATTACACCAAGTGTAATATCTCCCTGTAGCTTTCACATTGGTAATTTGACATTCAGTAATACACTCCAGCATTGGTGTAAGCTCAGTTCTTCTCACATGACTACCAAGCCTATCATCAGTATTACTTACAGCATTAAAGTCACCTAGTATTAGCCAAGCACCCACCAACCTTCTATTGATTTGTTTCAATCCAGACCATAGTTCACACCTGCTTTGTTGGTCATTAAATCCATACACAAATGTGCACTCAAAACCAGTAGCCCCTGTCTTTGGCTGAACCCAACAGTGGACAAACTGACTATTCACCACTTCAATGTCCATATTAAATGCATTAGGACACCAACCTATCATAATTCTACCATTCTCATGACAGTTCAAATTGTGAGTAAAGCACCACCCACTACAAACATTCATATACATACTCCTTAGCTTCTTCATTTTAACTCTAGTTTCTAGAAGGCCAAATAACTTAATGTTGTGAGACTCAATAAACCTTCTCACTTCATTTTGTTTATTTCTGTTATTTAGCCCTCTAACGTTCCAAGCCATGATGTTATCCATCATTGTTAGGGTTATCACCCCCTGCCCTTTATCAACCAGTGCCTCCACCATACCATTATCCCCACTGTTGCCTTCTACCATCATCATTCCTTGCCCTTTATCAACCAATTCATCCATCATACCATCATCCCCACTATTTCCTTCTACCATCATTACATTCTGCATCTCCCTACTTTCGTTTCTCCCCATCATGCTTGACTCTGCCTCCTCATTTAGCACATGAAGAGAGTTATGGGTTGGGACACTTGTTTCCTTTTACCTCACACTTTTATTTCTCACCCCTATCTGCTGGAATCCATCTTTATCCTTCACTACTTCACCTTTCTTGACCCATATTTTCTTTCCTCCTTTATTCCTGCAAGCCTCCAATTCATGCCCAAAGCCCTTGCACTGGGTACATTGAATGGGTCTCCATTCATATTCAACTTTTTGTTCCATCCTATTCCCATGTTGATTACAGAATGCAATACTATCCGGCAGAGCATCATTTATCCCTACTTCCACCATAACTCTAACAAAACTCAGTTTCTCCTTCCCTTTGGTTGCTTGATCCATTTTAACAACAGTCCCCACCATACCAGCTATTTTAAACAAACTTCTCTCCCCCCAGTATTTGAAAGGAAGCTGAGGGAGCTTGATCAAAATAGGCACAGTCGACACATTATCCTTATCCATAGACATATCTGGGTCCCAAAGCTTAGTGATCAAAGGTTTTTGATCAAAAAACATGAATCCACTCGTCGTCACCTTAAGACATGATTCCAGTGAATCAAATCTCACAATGAATAAGCCTTTGCCCACCATAGCTATTTTGTTAATTCCAAGTTTCCCCCATACTCTTCTAAAGTACCCATCCATCACTGACAATGGTGGATTTGCCCCCAGTACAAAACACAAACAGCAGATGACCAAAACTCTACTTCCTCCTGTATGTCATCAGAATCAATTTTCACAAGATTGAAAGAATTACTCACTTGGTGTTCCTGTCGCTCTACATCCTCTGCCCATGAAAGCCTTCTTGCAACACCCAACTCTTTTTCACTACTCTGAATAATATGAAGCCATTCCGATAATATATACCGATTGTTCTCCTAGCTTCTGACTAGATTCCATCACCGTTGTTACCGGAATATTCGCCCCTTCCTCTAGCACTTCATTTTCAGCACCATTTGACTTTTTCGATATCGGGCTAGGCACATTTAGCACCGAAACACCAGTGACTTCATCAACACTCTTCGTTTTTCTAACCGGCGATGATGACAGACCGGACCCCTTATTCTTCCCTTTTCCTTTTTGGGCACTCTTCCTAGCTCGCCCTCTTGCCATGGCGTCAGTGCTAAGCTACACTAAAAGAGCAAAACCAATGGAACAGTGTTTCTAGAGAGAAGGGAGAGTTTCTCTCTCTAGACCCATTCCGGTTTTCCTTTCTCTTCCATCCCTTTACTGCTTGTTATTCCATGTGCAAAAACAATCATTAGATTTCAAATCCTCCAAACCACAATTATTTAAATAAGTTCTAAAATAATACATCTCCCTCTCTCTTACCACAACTCCAATTCTTTCATCTCTATTTAAGACATAGTTAAAATCACCCATAACAATCCATAGTTTGTTAATTTTCAAAGAAAATTCACTTATATACTTCCATAAATACTCCCTCATAGAAGCTGAGTTGTGAGCATAAATGAAGGTGCACCAAAACTCTGTTTTAACACTAGCATCCCTGACAAAATATTGTCTCAATTTTTCAATAATGACACACACATCCACTTGAAATGCCAGAGCATTCCAAGCTAGCAAAATCCTGCAACCAGGGTGATGAGAGGAGTTGGAACAAAAACACCATATAGAAAATAAGTTTTGGTAACCTCTTCCTAGCTTATTAATCTTAACTTTAGTCTCTATGAGACTAACAATGCCAAGGGATCTAATCTTTAACACCTTTTTAACTTCTAATATTATTTTTTAGCACTAGATATCCCTCATACATTCCAGCAACACACACTATCCATGCCCTCTAGGAGAGTCCCCTCTCTTCCCAAATCCATCACCACCACTTTCACACCTAACTTCACCAATCATGATATCATCATTATTTCCTTAATCAAGAGCCTCAAAAGTGTTCCTCACTTCAGTCACAAGGACTGGAGATTCGGGTCTTCTACAAGCTTATTTTGGCAACCTGAACTCATCTGGATCAGTAACCAAAACCTTTCTTATAACCTCACCAGCAGTTGGTATCATCAAAATAGGTGGATGTACCCATTCATTCATAATTGGAACCTATTTTTGTTGTTACACAACTGAAACATGTTGTTGCTGTTGCATAACTGGAACTTGTTGTTATTGTTTAATTGGTGTACAAACCTTCTCCTTCACCACATTTCTACAATCATCCACATAATGACCCATCTTCTTGCACGAGGAACAAACTACAGGTTTTCATTCAAACTGTAACCCATACACAATCTCAATACCATTCTCATTAATGAATGTTAATTGGTCTGGGATTGAAGCTACTCCCTCTTAGCAGTTGCTTGATTAACTCTAAGGCAGCTTCGTCAAACACCTCTCTCCCTAATACTTAAGATCCACTTACAGTTGAATCCAAGTTTGGAGAGTAACAAAATTTTCACCTCCCAGCCTTTCACAATTAAAGGTTTCTTATCTAAGAACGCAAAAATTTCGGCCAAGACCTGATCTCTCTTTTCCATCGTTTTAAATCAAACAATGAAAACACCCTCTTAAACATCGCAAACTTTTATGTTCCAAAATTCTTCCAAATTCTCCTAAGGAATCCTTCGATAACGCATTTTTAGGTCGATTAGCACCAATGACATAGCAAATTACAAAAGAGCACCAAAAATCGATTTCAGGTTGAATTTCAATAGTTCTAAGATTTTGCAGTTTCAGATATCGAGCTCACCTTATCTTCAAAGAACTACAAAATAGGGACCAGTTCCACCACACGAACGCTCGGGTCAGCTACTTGACCTTGTTCAGGCTGTTAAGCTCCCTTCCTCGTCGAGTTCATCGCAAACAACCACTCTGAGAAGAGTCGATGAGTTTGTTGACTCCTTTGGAATTATCTAAGATCCTCCTCCTTCGAATGAATAACTGGTTCAATCTCCATTGCTGAGATGCCTAAGGGGGTGTTTGGTTCATATGATGGTATGGGTTTGGAATCAGGAATAAAATCAAGATGGTATCGGTTTGGAACTTGATACTTAATACCTTGTGTTTGGTTTCACTTAAGAATGAAAAATCTTCTATTATTTGATACCTAGAGGTAAGGTATGAGCCATACCCACCTCCCCCCATGGGTTTCTAAACCCCATACCTTATGGGTTTGAGGTATGGGTTTAAAATTTAAAAATAATAAGTTAAACAAACACTAGGTTTGTGTTTTGTTCATTCCAAACCCATACCTCATACCTAAAACTAGTAAACAACACCCCCTAAGATCTCATCCATAGATCTAGTTTTCTTTGCATCTGAATTCGAACTTGGCCCTTTAGCCTTCTCCGTCACTTTCTATTCCTTTGAATTTCTTGCAATGGCAACGATGATATCACATCGAAAGATTTTCTATACAAAGAATAACAACTTTTATTTAAAAAAAAAATTAAAAAGAAAAAAGCAAAGAGAACTATGATTTACTTGTTCCCTAATTATGAATAAAAAATAATATTTTACCCTTTTATAATAATTAATTATATTATTCAATCGAAATTTTAAATCTTTTCTAGAATAATATTGTAGACACATAGTCGTGTCTCCTCATTAAAGGATCCGGTGATGAAACATGTTGCGGTCCTAATTGGTCCGACCTAAGGGCAGGGCAGTCTGAAAAGTCATCCCAAAACTATTTCAAAAAAGTGTCAAAGTCTTATTTTAAGGCCCGATTAATTATTCATGATAATAATTAATTC
The DNA here is from genome assembly GCF_026745355.1 of Beta vulgaris subsp. vulgaris. Lineage (NCBI taxonomy): Eukaryota > Viridiplantae > Streptophyta > Magnoliopsida > Caryophyllales > Amaranthaceae > Beta > Beta vulgaris. The sequence continues at coordinate 14,826,431 of NC_079205.1, read as the reverse complement.
CATGTTGAGCTCAATCCTTTGAAAAGTCCAATTAATTTTTTAATAATAATTAATTGTTTTATCTTGGTAAATAAATATTTTCAAAGATATTTTATTAGTTAAAATCGCATTTTATCCCGAAAATCAGATTTTCGAACATAAAAGATAAAAGAAAAACTTTAAGGAAAATTGTTTCAATTTAAGTCAATCTTTGGTTGATCTTCTGAAAATAAGTCAATCTTTTGATTATCTTAGAATAAGTTAACCTTGTATCTACTTCCGTTTCAAACGAATTAATGACGTTGAAATCATGATAGATGTCACGTTTTAATAGGATGACATTGTGATTTAACTCATTTATAGCAAAAGTAGATACAAGGTTAACTTATTCATAGTTAATCGTAAGGTTGACTTATTTTAAGAAAAACACGCAAAGGTTAACTTTTTAAAAATAATTTTTCCAAACTTTAAAACGCGATTTACAAAAAAAAGCTATCAAAAGTAAGGCGATACGCTGAGCGCACAGCCTCCGCCAAGCGCACAATTGTGCCATGTAAGCATACACCAAGCGCCCAATACTGCCACGTAGACTTGTGTGTCATACAAAGTCTTGCGTCGAGCGCACTTCTCTATATGAGACGCATCTTTTTCTTTCTTATATTTTTCCAAGCGCGTACCAACTACCACGTGTAAGCTTTCTACTGGGCATGTCACTTCAAGCGCGCCAATCTGCGCCTAACACGTGGATTTGCGCTTGACACGTCATCCTGCGCCTAACATAGCTAGCGCGTAAAGCAGTTCCATTTTTCTGTAAATACACCTGATTTTTCGTACAGATTTCAGAACGGTTTTTCACACATAAATTAAAAACTTTGAATTCTACGAATACATTTACTAAGCTTTCTACAAAAGCTCCCTAAAAAATCATACTTTCAGGCATGCAAACACATATTTTCATACACACATTCAAATCTTTCAAACATTTAGATTTTCAGGTTAACGATTGCTCGTCCAGAAGGTTGTCAATCTCGCAATCCCAAGCCACGGTATAATCCTGAGGGTCCTTGAATAAATTCCTATTTTTTATATTGAAGTTACTAATTATTTCTTTCATGATGTAGATCTTTAACATAAAAATCGTCCCTTTGTACATACATTTATTTTTTTTTTTTTATTTTCATACATCATTATATGCTTACCTGATTATTCTATGCATATTATATGATTATCTTCCTTTATTGCTTTTATCATCCACATGTTAATTTTGTTAATCAAAGACCTGGAAAACTATTCTAACCTTAATCAGATTAATTTGGACAATATGTTAGGTTCCGTGTAAATTGATTGCATAATAACATATCACTAAAAAATAGTCTTTTATATGTTTTCTGAACCAGCCTAGACTAATTTTTTTGAGGGTGCTTAAAGTATGACGTGGTTAATTTTTTGCATAAACATTGACATGAATCGATGATTAGTAGAGGCCAACAATAGGAGCCTGACTGTGTTGTACCCTCACCCTTGAACTCGATTTTTGGTTCATTTTGACCATCTATGGAGTCTAGACGGTGAAATCTATATTGGATAAGTCCTTAATTTATCCCTACAATTTCCCAATATCCAATTAGGTTTATGACTCTTCCTCTAAAGATTTGTTGGCGACTTCAAAACATTTTTTAATACAAAAACTTTTACAGTGGGGTAGTTAAATACAAATATGTGCTCATCCCACGTAGGCGACATAAAAACACACCTAAAAATATATATATTTGAGCTTCTCATTATAATTAATTTCTTGGTTAGACATGTTTAATTTTTTAGGATATCACAAATAGAGTGTCGTTCTTCCTATTTTTCATGGCTTGGGTGACTAACGTGCTTCACAAGTTGGATGAAGATCTATGAGTCATTGCTATGGTTTTATGTTGGGTTAGATGTTGGTGTCTTGCATGAGGTTGGGATGGGTTTGGTTTGTCTTGATGTGTTCGAATGGCTCGTTGCTTGGTTGTCCTATTCTATAAATTCATCAACAGTTGATGCACACTAAATACCTTGAAGTTGAACCTAGTGATCACTAGTAGAAAAAGGACGATTTGCGTCCCACCAAGTGCGTCGCACTAAAATGAAAACGACGCAAAAACCTAATTTGCGTCGCACGGGAGCCAGAGTGCGATGCAAAATAGAGCCATATGCGTCGGTTCATCATGAAGTGCGACGCGTATCATGGATGTGTGTCGGACCCTTGGCCCATCCGACGCAAATCACTTGACTCATGAATGTGCTGTACATGGGCTAAGCGCGTCGAGTGGTCTTCACGTGCGACGCAGATGGGCTTCCCATAATGCCCATATTAAATCCCTTTACCCTACCTACCCTCTCAGTCTCTCAGCCGTTCCTTTCATTTCTCCTTCAAACCCCACCCCACTAATCTCTCTCCCAGTTTTGAACGCTTCTTCCTTTCATATCTCCTTCAAATCCCCCCAAAACACCAACTACATCAAAATTCGAACGAATCGTTTTCTCAAGTTCAAAAGTTCGCATCAAAAAATCGTATTTCATTCACAGTCGAGCGCCTTTTCCGTTTTCTGGCGAGCGACCGAACGTAAAACTTCCAGGGAATGAACGAAAGACATTCATGAGTAAGACCTTCACGTTTTACGGTGAGTGTCTTCATGAGTAAGACTTTGACAGGTTTGAATTTTTTCATTTTTTAAATATCGTTCATCAACGTCTTCAATCTCGGTTTTTCATTTTTAGATATGATTTTCTATTATTTCGTTTTTTCATTTCAGATCTAAAAAATAAAATCTTTTATATCTGATTTTTTTTTTTTTTTTTTTGGCATTTGAAAAATAAAAAAGGACTTAGTTCATGCAGTTCAAAATAAGGGCCTTTTGTTTCTGTTTTTATTTTTATATTTGATTTTTTTTGTTTACTTTTTTGGTATTTTTAAGGTTTATTTTCAGATCTAGAATTTTCTTTTTGACTTTTAATTCTGAAATTCTTATTTTCATTTTCAGATCTGAAAATTTGCTCTTCTCGAAGTCTTCTCCCTCGAGCACATTGGAAAACGTCGGCCTTAATCTTTTCAGATGGAACAGGAATTGTACTCAGATACATAGTTACTCATAATGAACGATATTATTTTCAGATGAAATTGTTCTAGATTCAATTTTAATTTTACATTTTTTTATCTATATTATTATAGTGGTTTGTAATATTATACTTGTAATACGACATTGTTAATGCAGAAATACATTTTTTTGTATCTATATTATTACGCAATTCGATTGTGATTTTTAATTCATATTGTAGAAACTATTTATTTGCTTTTGGAATCATGTTAGTACGAGCTTGTGTGTTTGGGAGAAAAACACGTTGGAAAAATATCACTCATGTGCGTCGCACATTGTGATACATGCGACGCAGATGAGAGTTGATTTGGCTTGCTGGGCATTGTCATCTGCGTCGTACGTTGAGACATGTCTGACACAGATGATTTATCATCTACGTCGTACGTTGTTCAACATGCGACGCAAATAACTCATAAAGTGCGTCGTATGCTAGTCCGATGCATATCTTGTCTCTGTCATCTGCGTCGAGACCTGTGCCGTCGCACCCATGTCCGACGCAAATGGACGCCTCACATCCGACGCAAATCATTGATTTTGTACTAGTGGATATTCTATATGGATGAAGATCGCGTTGGAGTTTGAATTTCAGACGTGCTTTCGGAAAATGATAGCTTGAATCATGTGGTGTATGAGATCAATTGCAGAGAAGAAGGCCTTAGTACTTTTATTTACTTATTGATGAAATTTTAAAACTTTGCTACTAGTTTACTTTTATTTCTTAGTCATTTGTTGTTAGGATCGGAAATAAGATGGCTCGTGCTCTAACTCATCTCCGTCCTTGGAAATTAGGTAGTAGGGTTTGGAGCTCTGATTTTCCACCTTCTATTGTTTCTTTGTCGGGTGTTGATTTGCAAGTGAATGATAATGTTTAAATGCTCCCTTAGCTTCTTGTACCCCTTTTAGAAAAAGTATAACATGGAGAATACTCACCTGGCATGGTCATTATTTCGTCAATCTCGTGGCATATACCATTGATATTCTAGTATAATTCTCCAAGCCATAACATACACGTCCCATTAGAATTGGAGTTCATTATGATTTATAATGAGCTACTATGGATATTAACAAACCCCAACCTTTCTTCAACCCAATTATAAACAAGTAATAGTCTGTTGTTAATATTAATTAAGAAGATGAGAAAAGTATGTTGAACCTTAGTTTTGATATGACAAAGAAACAAAGATCAAACTAAGTAGTGAACTAATGAGTTATTTAAGTGTATGATTTTAAGGTATCAATGAAGGAACTGGGAGAATACGAAGTCAAGAAGAAGTCAAGAGAGGATTTCAAAGGCTAAGTAAAGAAGTTTCTATAGTTGATACTGGAGCAAGCATTGGATCAAGAAGAATAGAAGCTAGGCGTTTTATTTTCTAGTTCCAATGTAAACGAACAAAGTAAGAATGGTAAGGAACAGTGGTAGTTTATTTGAGAATGAGAGTTTGTTCCTTTGTAAGGAACAAACTAAGTGGCACTAAACGAAATGTTAAAGGAACTTGTTATAAAAGGAACTAGACTTAGGCGTGCTTAAGTTAACGGTTAAAAATGAATTGAGTAAGTCATGCCTAAAATTAGGAAATTAGTTTTAATTAATGATAAAATCAGTTTTAAAAGAAAATCTGTTTTAAGAAAAATTTTTTTTTCGGAAATAATAGAAAATATTATCCGGTTTTATAAAGATTTATTTAAAAGATATTATTTTCTTAAAGATTAAAATTCAGTTTTAAATAAAAATGTTTTATAAAACTGATTTTCGGATATAAGCTCAAGGAACTCCTATACTTTAGGAGTTGTGCTAAATATATCCACGTTCAATGAGATATGGGATCATGGGACATGATGAAACGTGTTCCTTAGGGGAAGGAACATCATGGGTTAATGGACTTAACATGTAATCATTTTAACTCCCACGTTCTTTGTGATTTCACTATAAATATTGAAGTCTAATAAGTTCCAAATGTGTCTGACTAAGTAATTAAGTGAGTTTAACTAATTAAGTGTCAGTGCCTTCATTCTCTCATAATAGCCATTTGTTCTTTGCTTTCTTACTCTAATTCCACTAAGCTTATTTCGATCAATTGTATTTTGGTTTTTGGGGTAAGGGAACTTTGAGTGAAGTTCTGTAAGAGAAGAGGCTTTGAGTGAAGCTTGTATGGTGAGAAAACTTCGAGTGAAGTTGAGAGGAACTGCTGTTAAGGGAACAGTGGCTCAGGAACTTGAGTTTAGGAACTCAAGGTGTGGCTCGAGTTAGAATTAGGTTGTAACAAAGTTGTTTGGCCTAATTAGTGAAAGTTGAGTTTAAAATCCCTAGTGGTCGAGGTTATTTCTTCTTTTTGGGCCCAAGAAGTTTTTCCTCGTAAAATTCCCTTGTTTATTCGTTTAAGTTTTAATTTCCGCAAAAAGTTACGTTTATTTCTACACCTACAATTCACCCCCCCTCTTGTAGTGTTCCTAGGGAAATAACAATTGGTATCAGAGCTAGAACTCACGTAAGATAGGAAACCCTATTGAGAAAAAAATCCAAGGAACAATGAATACCACCGAGAAACTTGAAGAAGGTTATTCCACTCAAAGGCCTCCTATGTTCAATGGGAAGTACTACAACTATTGGAAGAACCGCATGGAGATATTCATCAAAGCTGAAAATATCAGGTATGGAGAGTCATTGAAGTTGGTGATTTCGAAGTCACAACTACAAATGACAAAAATGAGGTAACTCTAAAACCCCTCTCTGATTATGACAAATCTGATTTTGAAAAAATGGAAGTAAATGCCATGGCTATTAAACTGTTGCATTGTGGACTTGGACCCCATGAACATAATAGGATCATGGGATGCAAATCCGCAAAGCAAATATGGGATTTACTAGAAGTAACCCAGAAGGAACTAATGAAGTTAAAAGATCGAAAATTGATTTACTTATGAATCAATATGAACTGTTCTGCATGAAATCAAGAAAGCATCCGAGACATGTTTACTCGTTTTACTAACATTATTAATGAGTTGGCTTCTCTTGGAAAGTTTATTTCATCTGAGGAACAGGTTCGAAAGGTTCTTAGGAGTCTTCCTAAGGACAGATGGATGGCTAAAGTCACTGCTCTTAAGAAACAAAAGACTTCACTAAGTTCAACTTAGAACAGCTGGCAGGGTCACTTATGACTCATGAGCTTCACCTTGATACTGAATATGGTGAAAGCTCCAAATCAAAATCAATTGCTCTCAAAGCAGATGATGAAGATGATTCGGATTCAGAAGAAGAAGAAGCAGCCCTCATGGTTCGAAAATTTCGAAAGATGTACAGGAACATGAAGAATGGAAACTTCAAAGGTAAAACTAAGAAATTTTCTAACAAAGCTGCTTGTCATAAATGTGGTAGTACAGATCACTTCATCAAGGAATGTCCTCTTTGGGAAAATGACAAAACCAAAGAAAGGAACAAGGAACGCTTTGCTGAAAGGAACAAAGAATCAAAGCACCTTTCTCTAAGGCAAATGTGCGCAAAGCTATGATAGCTGCTTGGGGAGATTCAGAGACGGAAGAAGAAGAGGAACAACCAACTGAAGAAACAGCAAACCTTTGCCTCATGGCAAACACTGACGAAAAAGAAGATGAAGAAAAAGTTGAGGTAAGTCAACATGGTCTTGAGTCAGACTTAGATGTAAAACTAGGCTGAAATATATGATCTTCTTTATGATGCAATTCTTGAATGTAGAGATGAACGTGAAAAATGTAAAAAACGGAACAAGCCTTAAAGGTTCAAGGAACACATAGAATGGCTTAAGAAAATGAGAACAGATGTTGAAACAAGATTCTTTGATTTATTTGATAGAAACTTAAAAATCAAAGAATGTAATGAAATTTTGAAAAAGAAAATTATCTAATTAATTTAGAGATTTCACACTTGAAGGATTTGTCCCTGTTCTGAGTTCCTTTGATATAAGATCAACCCTTTGAAAGGATACAGATCTGAGATTGAAAAATTGAATAAAGAGAAAAATTTTTAAAGGAACAGATCTGTAATCTTAAAAAGGAACTGGTTGTCGCAAGGAACAGAGGCAAAATCATGAAAGTTCCTAAGTGGATTGAGAAACCACAGACCAAGAGGAAGGAAGGTCTTGGTTTTGAAAACTACAAGAAAAGGAACAAGACAAAGAAATATGTTGATCTACCTAGTGATAAGTTTTGTATGTATTGTGGAAGGTAGGTCATTACATAAATCAATGTCAACTAAAATCTGAGATGATTGGGAAAAATGTGACAATAAGTAAGAAAAAATGGGTTGTCAAAACAAATCCTAGTCAAGAACAGGAACCCACGAAAGATGGGGTTCCTACAACTAACACTTAGTTGATTTTTGCAGGTTGGAGTGAGGGGGAACAACACATGGTATCTCGATAGTGGTTGTTCCAAGCACATGACAGGAGACAAAACAAGTTTCTCTCACTCACAACCTATGAAGGTGGAAGTGTAACATTTGGTGATAATAAGAAAGGTAACTAGTTGCATGGGTAAGGTTGGTAAGTCACCATACACTCCATTGAAAATGTATTTTTAGTTGAAGGTCTAAAACATAATCTATTAAGCATTTCTCAATTCTGTGACAAGGAAATACTGTAAAATTTGATAAAGAAAAAGCTTGATCATCAACATTAAAACTAAGAAGGTTACTTGGAAGGAACAAGGAAAGGGAACACATACATTGTGGATCTAGACCTTGTTCCTCAAATCAATTTAACTTGTCTTAGTGTTATTGAAGATGATTCACTTCTTTGGCACAAGCGTCTAGGACATGCTAGCTTTTCATTACTTGAGAAACTTAGATCAAAAGATCTTGTTTTAGGATTACCATCCATAAAATTTCATATTGATCAAGTTTGTGATGCATGTGCACGAGGTAAGCAAGTAAGATCCTCTTTCAAATCTAAAACGATTGTAAGTACCACTAAACCATTAGAATTAATTCATATGGACTTATGTGGACCCTTAGAATTCAAAGCAGAAGTGGAAAGAGGTATGTACTTGTGATTGTAGATGACTACTCTAGGTAACTTGGGTTATTTTTCTCACTAGTAAAGATGAAACTTATGATGAGTTCCTTGTCTTTGCTAAAAGAGTTCAAAACTTAAGTGGTCATAAAATAATGCACATTAGATCAGATCATGGCAAAGAATTCGAAAATTATAAATTTGATGACTTAAGCAGAGATAATGGCCTAGATCATAATTTTTCTGCCCCTAGAACACCACAACAAAATGGTGTTGTAGAAAGGAAAAATAGAACTTTGGAGGAAATGTCTAGAACCATGTTAATTGCTAGTGAACTTCCAAGGAACTTTTGGGCTGAAGCTGTTAATACTGCTTGTCACATAATTAATCGTGCCATGATGAGACCTATCATTAATAAAACTCCTTATGAACTTTATTTTGGAAAGAAACCAATATCACTATTTTAGAACATTTGGTGCAAATGTTATGTGCATAATAATGGAAAAGATAATCTTGGAAAATTTGATGCAAGGAGTGATGAAGCATATTTTTAGGATACTCCTCACATAGTAAAGCTTATAGAGTATATAACAAGAGAACTATGTGTGTTGAAGAAAGCATTCATGTAATCTTTGATGAATCTGACAAATAATCCAAGCATACAGGTTGATGACTATGAGAATGGGTTAGTACAACCAAGTAAAGAAGCAGATTCACAAGAAGAAGAAGAAGTGAAAGAGGAAAGGAACGAGGAATTTGAAAATAATGAACATCAATGATGTTCCTGTTCCTCAAGGAGGAGAAGATGTTCCTGTTCCTCAAATGAAGGAACTGAGTCCACCGAGGCTAACAGAGGAACAACTGAGCAGAGTTCCTCATCTACTCAAGGAACTCATGAGGAACAACATGTTCCTATAAGAGAGTTTCAACCAAAACCTTGGAGATTCAACAAAAGTCACATCCATGGAACTCATAATCAGCGACATATCCAAAGGTACGCAAACTAGATCTCAGTTAAGGAACTTTTGTGCATTTCATGCGTTCCTATCAATGATGGAACCAAGAAATCATGAAGAAGCCTTAACTGACTCTGATTGGATTACTGCAATGCAAGCTGAATTAAATGAGTTTGAAAGAAACAAGGTATGGCATCTAGTTCCTTCTTCTAAACAACAAAAAGTAATTGGCTTAAAATGGGTGTTTAGAAACAAACTAGATGAATATGGAACCATTGTAAGAAACAAAGCTAGAAAAGGTTATAATCAACAAGAAGGAATAGATTATGAAGAAACCTTTGCTCCTGTAGCTAGATTAGAAGCCATTAGAATTTTAATTGCATTTGCTGCTTACATGGGATTTAAATTATATCAAATGGATGTTAAGTGTGCATTTTTAAATGGCTATCTAAAGAAGATGTATATGTTGAACAACCCCCGGTTTGAAAATAATAATCTCCCAAATCATGTCTACAAGCTTGATAAAGCTCTTTATGGGTTAAAACAAGCACCTAGATCATGGTATGAGAGATTATCAAAGTTCCTTTTAGAAAACAATTTTAAAAGAGGAAAGGTTGATAAAACCTTGTTCCTAAAATCTAAAGGAACTGATATTTTGCTTGTTCAAATATATGTTGATGACATCATATTCGGAGCTACTAATGAAACATTGTGCAAAGAATTCTCAAGTCTCATGAGCAATGAATTTGAAATGAGTATGATGGGTGAGTTAAATTTCTTTCTTGGACTACAAATCAAACAAACTGAAAAGGAAATAATTGTTCACCAACAAAAATACATAAAGGAACTATTAAAGAAATATGGCCTCGAAAATTCAAAGATAAATCACACTCCTATGGGAACTTCAACTAGATTAGATGAAGACTCCATAGGAACAAGTGTTGATCAAACAAAATATAGAGGAATGATTGGTTCACTTTTGTATCTAACTGCTAGTCGTCCAGACATAGCTTTCAGTGTTGGTTTGTGTGCTAGATTTCAAGCAAATCCAAAGGAGTCTCACCTACTGCTGTGAAGAGAATTCTTAGATATCTTAAAGGAACAGATGATCTTGGACTCTACTATCCAAGAAGTGATACATTCGAACTAAAAGGATATGCAGATGCAGATTATGCTGGAGATCTTGTAAATAGGAAAAGCACCTCAGGTATGGCACAATTCCTTAGTCATAGTTTAGTTTCTTGGAGTACCAAGAAAAAAAACACAGTTGCTTTATCCACTGCTGAAGCAGAATATGTAGCATGCTGCTGCATGTTGCTCTCAAATGCTTTGGATAAAACAACAACTTAGTGACTATGGAATAAACTTTGAATGTGTTCCTATTTATTGTGACAATACAAGTGCTATAGTATTTCTAAAGATCCAGTGCATCATTCTGAGTAAACATATACATATCGACATCACTTTTTAAGAGAAAATGTTGAAAAAGGTTTGATTAAACTTGAGTTTTGTCAAACTGAGAATCAGATTGCTGATATCTAACTAAGCCTTTGCAAAGAGATAGATATGAAAAATTAAGGCTTGAGTTAGGGTTAATAAAAATTAAGTGATTGTTCCTATGTCATTCCCCCATGTTTGAATCAATTTGAGTGACTTTGTGTGCTAAAAATAATTGTGTTTAATTGCCTAAGACCATTGCAAATTGGAATGTTACAAAACATAAACATGAATTCAAAGAAATTAAACAACTCACAAATGTCACATAATACTCTCCCTTCTCCTAAGGTAAGAAACATGCATGAATGAAGGACATTGATATGTAGCATTAGTTGTTCCTATAGCACAAGTTCCTTAGCATTTATTTTCTTTCAAAAATTAAAATCATAAAAATCCGAAAAATCCGAAAAATCCAAAATAAGGGAATCAGATTTAATTAAATCTTGATTCTTTATTTATCATCTTTTCGTTTTCTTTTTCTTTTTTTTTTTTTATTTTTTTGCTTATTTTTTCCCGCGTGTCAAAACACTATTACATGCAAAACTCCTTCTCTTCAATTCACATTATAGAAACCGTGTTCCTCAACTTTCATCTTCACCATAGCCGAAAATCATCACACTCTTATACTCCATAAAAACCTCAACCTTCTCAAACATGGCAAAAACTCAGAAACTCTCCTTTTCCAACATCAAAAATCCAACACCTTCAAAAATGGAAAATTCTCTTCTCCTACCAAAACCCTTGAAACGACAAATTCAAGAAAACCCCATGAGAACAACAATTAGAATCTCCAAAAAGATGCGAAGAAGAAAATTAATTGGGGAAGATGATGAAGAAGAAACCCCGGAACAACTCAGGGGGAAGAAGAAGAATACGCCTGTTCCTTCCAAAGGAACTGTTTCTTCCTTCCAAGAAACGGGTCGAAAGAAGTGAATCTAGGTATGTTTGGGTTTTGTGTATTTAGAATGGGCAAAAATAGAGATTTCAGAATTAACTCCATTCTAAAGGAACAGGCATGGAATTCTTGTTTGAATTCGCCTTTAACAAGCCTTGTTCCTTTAGCATGGAAATTTTGTGCAAATTTTTAAATTATGGATTTGCACAACTGAGGTTAGAGGAAAGAAAATTAAGGTTTAATCAAGCCACATTGGGCAAAGTTGGGAAGTTCCTTGCAAAGGAACTGATTTTATTTTAAACGGAAAGGAACTGTTTTCTTTCCGAATTTTCCTCAGACAAAATTTGAATATTTTGGAGGAACTGCTGGTAAAAAATAAACCATAACCTACTCTCTCCCCTTCACAAAGTCTATTAACTTGGTTGGAGAGCACTCATTCCTCGACTGAAAAGAGGAATGAAGTGGGTCTCTTGATATGTGTTACATGTTTTGTTAGACCACCACATACAAATCAACTTCCCTTCTCTTATTCAACATCTACCCATGTATTGAAAATCATTGTGTTATTGGTAGGGCCTTGATACATCTCTTACTTCATCACTTTGAAGTAAGACTTCACTGGTTGGACCACATAGGAGTCAAACAAGGGAACATCTTGAATGAGAAGACTCTAATGGACTTGGTCTTTCTGTCCAAGAAGGAGTCTCATTCAAGGAGAATAGCTCCAGTTCCTCAAGAAAAGAAAATGCCTAAGGTAGACTTAGAGAAAGATGATGATGTTTCTTGGAGAACCTGTTCCTAAGCCGGAGGAACCGAAACCAAGAGGCGCAAACACATTGCCAAAAGCCTACCCTCTGTTCCTCAGAGTGAGGAAGAGCATCGTTAAAATTGCTCTACTGTTTCTGTTCCTTCCAACAAGGACTCCTCCTTTAGTCCTTTCGGATGAAGAGGAACAGGAACCCTCCATCTCAAGGAACCCACCCACACATCCCAAACTCTCTGTTCCTTTCACAAAATACCTCCATTTCTCCTCATCCTTCTCTGTTCCTTCCAGTTTTGAGCAGTTGAAGGATGAAATAAAAGGACCTAACCTTTTGCTTCCACCTCCACAACTCTTCCACCACACCACCATTTCTTCCTCCCTTTTACACCTTCTTCCTCTGTTTCCATTCCAAGAAGATGAGCCTTCCATCAACCTCCAGTTCCTTCACAAAATCACCTGCCTCAGTTCCAAGGGTAAGGAACAAGAATCTCGGATGACTAGTGGGTTAATGATGTTGTCTTCCTGCCAACACATGATAAAATTTTATAATCATCTTCATGGACTTTGGATGCTAAAACTGATAAATAATGAGTCTTATGAAGATTTAGTGATACTGGTGTTGCGCAACAAAAGAAGATGGATTATGGCCTAGTTTGGAGGAGTTGAAGGAACAGTTGGTAATCATGGGGGTGATGAAGAAAGTTGAGGATGTGGTTGAAGAAGAAGTTGTAGAGGAACACCATTCCCCTTCCCTTTCTTAGTTTTTTTTGTTTGTTCCTGTTTCCTTTTCAAGGAACACACTTTTGTTTAATCCTTTTTCTTTTCTTTCTTTGTTTTGTTATGGAACAAGTGCTATATAATAACAATGACTTTTGCTATTTGTCTGTGTTTTAATGTTTTGCATAATTTCTTCCTTGGAATGGCTAGTATTATGTGATTGATGTTTGAGCAAGTTTACTCTTTGAATTCTAACTTAACCACAATGGTGCTTGCATATTGGTCTTAAGGTGTTAAATCAATTCATAATACATGCAGAGTCATTCTTTTTGAGGATGACAAAGGGGGAAAAGGATTTAAGGAACAAACTGTACATAACTGAAAAATAGAAAAAAAATTAAAAAATTAAAAATTAGGATAAGGTAAATGAAAAATCAAAAATAGGTTAAGGTAAATGAAAAATCAAAATTCACTAGTTACTTACTAATTGTGTTTTATTTTTCATTTTCTTCTTTATGTTTTATTTCTTCATTCACTTATATTCATTCTTATATTATTTGTTATTGCTTGTTTGTACCTTTGTTGTCATCATCAAAAAGGGGGAAATTGTTGAACCCTAGTTTTGATGATGACAAAGAAACAAAGATGCAAACTAAGTAGTGAACTAATGAGTTATTTAAGTGTATGATGTTTAAGGTATCAATGAAAGGAACTGGAGAATACGAAGTCAAGAAGAAGTCAAGAGAGGATTTCAAAGGCTAAGTAAAGAAGTTTCTATAATTGATACTGGAGCAAGCATTGGATCAAGAAGAATAAAAGCTAGGCGTTTTATTTTCTAGTTCCATGTAAAGGAACAAAGAAGATGGTAAGGAACAGTGGCAGTTTATTTGAGAATGAGAGTTTGTTCCTTTGTAAGGAACAAACTAAGTGGCACTAAACAAATCTGTTAAAGGAACTTGGGTGTAAAGGAACTAGACTTAGGCGTGCTGTAAGTTAAACGGTACAATAATGAATTGAGTAAGTCATGCCTAAAATTAGGAAATTAGTTTACTTAAGTGAAAATCAGTTTTAAATAGAGAAATCTTTTTAAAAGAAAATATTTTGTTTTTGAAAATAGATAGAAAATATTATCCGGTTTTAATAAAGATTTATTTAAAAGATAAATTTTCTTAAAGATTAAAATTCAGTTTTAATAATAAAACTGTTTGATTTAAACTGATTTTCGGATAAAGCTCAAGAAACTCCTAACTTAGGAGTTGTGGCTAAAATATATCCACGTTCAAATGAGATCATGGGATCATGGGACATGATGAGAAACGTGTTCCTTAGGGGAAGGAACATCATGGGTTAATGGACTTAACATGAAATCGAGTTTTACTCCCACGTTCTTTGTGATTGTCACTATAAATATTGAACATTGACTATTTGGACCTTATTGGACCTTATTAGACCTGATTGGAACTTATTGGACCTTATTGCACCTGATTGGAACTTATTGCACCTGATTGGAACTTATTGGAACTTATTAGACCTTATTGGAACTTATTGCACTTATTAGACCTTATTGCAACTTATCTGAACTTATCTGAACTTATCTGAACTTATTGGACCTGAAACTTAATTTTTTAAGTTGAACAGAACGCACCCTAAATGAGTTCCAAAATGTGTCTGACTATGTAATTAAGTGAGTTTAACTAATTAAGTGTCAGTGCCTTCATTCTCTCATAATAGCCATTTGTTCTTTGCTTTCTTACTCTAATTCCACTAAGCTTATTTCGATCAATTGTATTTTGGTTTTTGGGTAAGGGAACTTTGAGTGAAGTTCTGTAAGAGAGAGGCTTTGAGTAAAGCTTGTATGAGTGAGAAAACTTCGAGTGAAGTTGAGAGGAACTACTGTTAAGGGAACAGTGGCTCAGGAACTTGAGTTTAGGAACTCAAGTTGTGGCTCGAGTTAGAATTAGGTTGTAACAAAGTTGTTTGGCCTAATTAGTGAAAGAGTTGAGTTTAAAATCCTAGTGGTCGAGGTTGTTTCTTCTTGTTGGGCCCAAGAAGTTTTTCCTCGTAAAAATCCTTTGTGTTCCTCTAGCTTGTTTATTCCTTTAAGTTTAAATTTCCGCAAAAAGTTACGTTTATTTCTACACCTACAATTCACCCCCCCCCCTCTTGTAGTGTTCCTAGGGAAATAACAAGTAATATGTAGGATATGATAAAATCAAAACAAATATGATTAAGGAAAATTGACAAGGGCAGACCTAACTATGCCCCCTTTTCCATAATAGATCCCGACTTTTAAGTACTCCGTAGCAATCCCAACTTTTATACCCATTTGACACGAGTGGTCCACAGTGACTAGGGACTTGATGAAACAGTTAATGATCATTTAACTTCCTTTGTTTTAATCCATTGTTTACATCTTAAAACTCCCTCTAAAAGTCGAATACTCAAAACAATTACTCACCATTGCAATCATCCCCCCCCCCAAGTAACTATCAGAATTCTTTGCTTCCCCTCTTCAATTTTACTTCTTCTTTTTGTCGTTTATAGTGCACTACCGCACCCATCCTCTCCAAACTAGCAATCATCACTTTAGTTACGTAGATGTTCAGTTTAGGGTTTAATCGCATAAATTGGTCTGGCCTTATTTGGGAAGTTTGACATCACAATAATCTTGAACAACACAATTCACATTTTGGGTAAGTTTTTAATTTCAGTACTTTAATATTTGCTATAATTTAAGTGTTGTATACTGTAATTTTGCTTGTATTTGCTTAAATATATTATTTTTTTACTATGGGAGAATTCGCATCTTTTTCTTGATTTTATAAATTTGAATTCCATTATTTTGGTTTATGAATCTGTATAAGAAAATTGTTATTGTTTTTGCATGAATCTCTGATATTCATTTGCCTATGGTGTAATGTATGTGATGGAATTACTGTCTTCTTTCAGGAGGTAGTTTGTAATGGAGGAAAATGTGACTTTGCATTTCACCATGAACGGATATTTTAGAAGAATAAGTTAAGTATTTTAGAGTATTTTGGTGGGGAAATTAGTATCTTTTTAGTTGAACCTAATGAGTTGTATTGGTAAAATTTGGTTGAGTTGGTTAAAAAATGTGGGGGTTATAATGTTGTAGATCAAATATTCTACTTGATATTAAACATGAAGTTAGAATATGGGTTATTACTTAACACCCATAGGTGTGCAGGAGCCCAATAGTAGATATTGTCCTCTTTCGACTCTAGACCGCAAGGATTTGCTTTGGTGAAGGCTCAAAGTCCTACCTAAAAGGCCTCTTCTAGGTTGAAGTGTTTACCAATATAAAGAAGGTTTCGTTCTCCTCAACTTCCAATGTAGGTTAGCCAAGATCTTAGGCATCTTTTCCCCTCCTTTAAAAAGCTTGCATCCCCGTGGGCACTATAGGACACCGGAATGGGCCCTGGCTTTGATACCATATGTAACACCCCTAGGTGTGTAGGATCCCACTATTAGATATATATAGTCCTCTTTAGGCCTTACCTCGCAAGGATTCACTTTGGTGCAGGATCAAAGTCCTACCCAAAAGGCGTCTACTAGGTTAAGGTGTCTACCACTATATAAAGAAGGTTTCTTCTCCTCAACTTCCAATGGGTTAGCCAAGATCTTAGGCACCTTCTCCCCTCATTTAAAGAGCATGCATCCCCGTAGGCACTATAGGACACCGGAATGGGCTCTGGCTCTGATACCATTTGTAACACCCCTAGGTGTGCAAGAGCCCACTAGTAGATATTGTCCTCTTTGAGCCCTAGCCCTCAAGGATTTCGATTATGCACCAAAGCAAATCCTTGCGGGCTAGGGTCCAAAGAGGTTAATATCTACTAGTGGGCTCCTACACACTCAGGGGGTGTTACAAATGGTATCGGAGCCAGGGCCCATTCGGTGTCTTGTAGTGCCTACGGGAATCCACACTATTTAAAAGGAGGGGAGAAGGTGCCTAAGATCTTAGCTACCCACATTATAAGTTGATGAGAATGAAGCCTTCTTTACATAGAGGTAGACACCTCAACCTAGCAGAGGCCTTTTGGGTAGGACTTTGGTCCTGCACCAAAGCAAATCCTTGCGGGTTATGGCCCAAAGAGGATAATATCTACTCGTGGGCTCCTGCACACCAAGGGGTGTTACGTATTCAGAGTCTATAAGGACCTGGAAGTGTTAGAAATGGGTGTCATAGTGATAAAACATAAGTGCGTTGTTTTTTTTTAACAATAGGAATGTTGAAGCCATAACATTCTTAAGTGGAAGTGGACCACCTTAGAGTTAGGGAAGTAACCTAATGTGCCCAATGAAGATGCTTAGTCTAGCATAAGTGAAAGGAGCCATCTTGTTCAGAAAGGGGAAAGATTTGAAATAAGTGAAGTTTTAGTAAGTGAAGTTGAAAAAAGAACCGTTCTACCCAAAAATTTAACCCCATATAGAAAGGTCATAAAACCTAAACAAGAAATCAAAATTACACTTATGCGAAAGATGGTTCTTAAAAGACAACAAACTAAAAATAGCGAAGCTCTGGTCTGCCCTAGAATCCAAGTTAAGCTTAAGAATTAGCTACCTCTTGTCACCCAATACCATCTTCAGCTACTGTCTTTCAAGTGGGCTACTAAATGGACACTCTTTCTGTTAACTTAAAGGCCTGATGTGTTCAGATTTTTCAGAGTTTTTACGGTGTTTTGGACTTTTTGATGAAAAGTTTAGTCATAGTCGTTGGCATTAGCGCACTTTTAGGCTTTACCTGAGCTTAGGATTTAAAGTATAAGATATTTAAGATGCAACATTTTAAGTCTATATGGAGTCGTTGTGTTGTTCTTGGGTATGAGTGTTTCGAGTTGTTGGGAGCCTTGCGTATGTAGCGTTGCTAAGAGCATCATCAGCATCCTCTTAGGCACCTCGGCATCATTGGCAAGCATTGACAACATCACCGTCCTTGCCATCCAAGCATCAAGGAAGGAAGCCCCTGTCGCACTTTGCGATTTGTATCACACCTCGCGACCTAGGAGTTTTGTGCCGTCTTCGAGGCAGAAGAAAAATGCACCTACGACTCAGCGCGCACCTAGTGACAGTTGAGATCGCACCTTACGACCCCTTGTTGGGCAGGGTCGATTTAGTTGCCGACTTAAGCAACTCATAGCTCTTTCATTTTTTTTCTCTTTATATTTTCTTAGGGGAGTATACAATGGTTATTTTCAAAGCTCTAAAGGGGTCTTAGCCACTTTGGAAAGCTCCTTTAGTTCATCTTTATCTATAGTTTCTCTAGCTTCATCTTTCACTTAGTTTTCTATATACTTCTCATTGGTATTTTGGCAAAGAACCATGGAACTTGTAGTTTACATCTCTTGGGAACGGTTGATTGAAGATTTTGATGGTTTATTGTAAGATTTACTCTTTTCTCTCTATCTTGATTATTGTGTAGCTTTTGATATAAATTATTATTGTCATGACTTAGAGTAACTAGGAGTACTACAAGTTGATGTTAGTTATTACCTTATTGGTAGGTTTTGGATATAATATGATGTTGAATGCCTAACATGTTGTAGCAAGCTAGGTTGTTTTAACGTGATCTTATATTGTTGATTGAATATAGTAAAGCTAGGCAAGTTGTTGAATGCTTAGCTCTTGTTAAAACATCAAAAATATTATCGGTTCTTTATTCTTAATGTGATTGTTGGTTTGAATCTCGACGCTGATCGGAGAGGTTGATTGATGATGATTGGTTTATGTACTTATTTTGTCAGTTTTTAATAGATTTTATGGCAGCTTTTAGGTTAGTTTAGGCTAATTTGCTTCCTCTTCCTTTAAATTGTGCAATAGTCATCCTTTGGAATTTGGTTTGTTTCAGAGCATAGGAGCATGATTGGAGAGAATTTGCACACACCACGGTTAGTTTAGGCTAATTTGCTTCCTCTTCCTTTAAATTGTGCAATAGTCATCCTTTGGAATTTGGTTTGTTTCAGAGCATAGGAGCATGATTGGAGAGAATTTGCACACACCACGGGCCAAGGGATCGAAGAGAGAAGCATCAAGGAAGCTCAAAGGAGGAGAAGAAGAGGATCAAGGACTAACCTGAGGGTCGCGGTCACTTGACCCACCCGGGTCAGTCAAGTGAGTAAGCCAGTTTCTCAACTGACGAATCAACGCCCCCGAGTTGGTTAAATAACTCGCCCGTGTTAGATGATCCGAGGGCTCGAGTTGACTTGACCACCCCGAGTTAGATCTTTGGAGCCGTCAAATTCTTTTTGACGAAGTGACCCGCCCAGTTGTTCAAGTGAACCACCCTGCTCGGGCCCACCGCACGCTTAGGTTGGGTCACCCGCCCGGGTCGCTTGGTATTTCCAGAACATTTTCTTCTCCTTTCAATTATTGTATGGGGGTTTTATTGTGATTAAACTTAGTTTATCATATATAATATTAAAGCAAGAAAAATTTAGCCTACGTGGCAGCTCCACATTCTTTCTCGCCTCTCATTGCTCCTTTGATTTTTCGACCCCTCTCATTCACTTGCCACATGTCATTGATTGAAGTAATATTTTGAAAATCCTCTTTGATTGAGGCAATGAGGCATGTATGGGAACAAATCAATTCCTTCCAAATTCTCATATTTGCTACAATTATATTATGATTGATTCTTCAACATGGTTTGGTGATTCTTTCCAAATCTCGCATTCTTCTTCAACACAACCATAATATAGTAGCAAAGACATTTATTTTCTATAATAGCTGCCAAATTCTTCATCTTTGCGAAAATTCATTTTTTTTTTTTTTCTTAAAGTATTGCAATATATTTGTAAAACATAGAAAATTGTTTTCCTTAGATGAATATTTTAGATTTATGACTACAACTTATGACAATATCTAATTAAATTTTATGTTACTCTATATTTGCATTTTACCTTTTCAAATATAAATCTTGAAGGTATTTTGATTCGTTATAAAATAAATTATTACATTCAATGATCAAGCTTTTGTTTAATATCGAAATAATCTCTATTATATAAGCCAAGGGGAAGATATGGTGTCCCACTTAGGACATGTTCTCTTCGGCATAAAACATCTGAACTGAACTGAACTGAACTTATTGGAGCTGAACTGAACTGAACTGAACTTATTGGAGTTGAACTGAACTGAACTGAACTAAACTAAACTGAACTGAACTGAATTGAACTGAACTGAATTGAATTGAATTGAATTGAATTGAATTGAATTGAATTGAATTGAATTGAATTGAATTGAATTGAATTGAATTGAATTGAATTGAATTGAATTGAATTGAATTAAATTGAATGTAATAAATATATAAATAATATTTTAAACAATAATAATATGAATATTAAATAATAATTATAATGGTAAGTAATAATAATGAATAATAATAATAGTATTTTGGATATTTTTAAATGATAGTTATAAATAAATAATATTAATAATCATAAATTAATAATAATAATAATTAATGATAATAATGATAATTAATAATAATTATTTTATATTATTTGTATTAATATATTAATACTTGAGGATGATATATAATAACAATAATATCTAAGAAGTAAATTAATATAACTATTTTAATAATTAGATTTAAATTAACAATATAAAAATAATGATTGGGTTGGACCGCGAAAATTACATCATAAAACGTCTTGACGCAATTGGATTGGTTTATGGGCTAAAAAAAGTGGGTTTATTTGTGCTTTGACCTAAACCATGTTCCTCCTAATAATAATAGTAATAATAATGAGTAAAGGTATAATAAAAAAATAATATATAGAAACAACAACAACAATAATAATAATAATAATAATAATAATAATACTTAATAGTAATGATATATATTTAAATAATAATAATATTAATAATAATAATAAGAGTAATTAGTAAAATAATTTATACCAACATAATAATAATATTTAACAAAATGACTATAAAAGAATCGAGCTGAGCTGAACTGAACTGAACTGAACTGAACTTATTGGAGCTAAACTGAACTGAAAATGAGTTGGGGAGAACAGGCCCTTAGAAAATTCCAAAATATCCTTCACATTACCTTAGCAAATAAATATATTTTACAAATTCAAATAAAGCATATACCATAATAAGGAAACTTTTGCAAATTTAAAAAAAAATCAATCTTATACAACTGTGAACATGTCATATTCAAATTCATATAATTCAAAATAAGGAAACAAATACACTGCCTATCAAGGCCTAATAACATAAAATTTATAACACAATCAATGCAAATCATAAATTACGTTTGACAAAAAAAAATGAAATTTACCATAAATTAACTAAGACACATTAAAAAACTATTTAGGATAACGCATTAGATAAATTTGTTATTAAAAATACAAATTTAATTGTGTTTCCCTACTAGATAAATTATATTAGTACATAGGATAAATTATTTTGTCGCTCTTTTTTATGTCTTAAATATTTTATTTAATATTTATAAGTATTTACACCATGATATCCAAGATTGTATTATCACATGTTAAATTTATGAAACAAAAATTTTCATAAAATAACTTACAATTCAGATAGTTTACCAGTTGGCGATATATACAAATACTCCCTCCGTTTCCTAAAGATCTTCCCACTTACTGTTCCTACAGATACCAAGGAAAATCAAGTTGTGTGTGGCATGGTGGGAGTAAAGTAGGAGAGAGAAAGGGGTTAAGATAAATAAACAAATAAAAAGGGGTTAAAGTAGGAGAGAGAAAGGGAGTAAAATTGAATTAATAATGTAATGGTGGACCATATGATAGTGACATGAGAGGGTACATAGGGAAATTTTTTTGCCAAATAAGAAATAAAGCAAAAGAGGGAAGATCTTTTGGAAACACTCTTAAACGAAAAGAGGGAAGATCTTTAGGAAACGGAGGGAGTACATGTAAAAGTCCCATTCTAATAATTTTAAAGATGCTTTGCACCCATTACATGAAGAAAAAAATGAGAATAGCCACGAATTTACATATTTTATTTTATCAATTAAAAAAATCAACTTGAAAACTTAAAGTTTCGTAAAACCTCACTTTTTTCAAAAAGAAAAAACAACAGCCTTTTTTTTATTGCTTTTTTTCTTCATAAAAAAGGCATAACTTCCAGATAATATAAAGGAAAAAGCTTGCAATGAACACAACTAATTAACAACTAAACGATGTATAATTATGGATGCGTAAATGCTAAATAATTTCAAATAACAAAGCTAATTAAAATCCGAATATTACAGGTAAATCAATTTATGAATATGTATTAGCATATTTGATTAAAGTATATAGAAGAAGCGATGAACAAATTCCAAAATAATATAGTAAAACATAATAAAAACAATTAAGACGAAGTATAATGAAATTTATTATTGAAGGGATAAGTGATAACTTGCGCGACGACACAAGATAGAGGGCAACATGAATAAAATAGTAAATCCTTGGAAACATAAATTAATAATTGATAACGGCAAGAAATCGTCTCAAACTTGGACTCAATTCTTTATGTCCTTCTCTAAAATCACCTTCAAATCCATAGAATTCATCAGCTCGGATATCAAAATAAATTAAAGAAAATTAAAATGACATGCAAAGTTGGGGGATTGCACTTCAAAGTTTAACAAAATCTAATAAAAGATAGAGAGCGTTGTTTGCTTTGCCTGAATTGTCCAAAATTGATGTCTTTAATTTAGATTTAAGGAAAAAGGATTAGGATCAAGAATTTTGTTGGATGCTTTTTTTTTAATGGATAAGGAAATTCAGTAGAATAGAGGATGGTGTGAGCCGTAAACATAACGTTTGAAGAGAATATGATCAATATTACCTATTTGTGTGTTTGGATATGGTATATGATTTAGGAAATAACAAGTGGGACCAGTATAAACGAGAAAATACGTCTAGGAATAAGACAAATTATCTATAAGAAAAATCTTTACTAAAAATTAAAAAATATTAGCAAAATTATTTGCTAAGTTAACTGCACCATAGAGATTAAAATTATTAATGAATATGTCATTTATTATAAAATAAATGGAACATGGGGCCTGGGGGCAAGGATTAAGGAGACGATAGAAATAGAGAAAAATAAAAAGAGGAACTCATGTGATGAAGATAGAGTTAAAGATTGAGATAGAGAGAAGTGCTCCCTCCAGGTTTTATTAGTTTACCCACTACTTTTGGCATAGAGTTTTTTTTTTTTTAATGAAAGGATCGGCATAGAGTTTTAAAAAAATAGATATGTGGGTCATAGAAGGAAAGATAAATTATTAATTTATTGGCATATCGTATTATGTTGTGGGCCAACAAAAGTTGAGTGAGAAAGTAAAGATAATAAAAAACAAATAGTGAGACCATTCCAAAAAAACAGAAAAAAAAATGTATAAGCTAATAAGGGACAGCTAAAAAGGAAAGTGGGCAAACTAATAAAACCAGAGGGAGTACTTTTCAATTAAAGTAACGTGTCATTATTCTATGAAACATCCTAAAACAGCAAGTGTTTTGTGTATTTTAGAATGGATAAAATATATTTATTAATTAAATTACTATTGAAGTTCTTAAAAATTTCTAATACATAATTATAAATTTATCTTTTAATCCTCAAATAAGTTTCATGGGAGTGTAAATATTTGGGTATTCGTGCACATATAGTTGAGCTAACATTCGTAATTGTAAGAAGTAATTCGTTGCAAACTTTACTTAGATGGGTAACGCGTACTTTAAATTATTTACTCAGTGTGATGATTTTATTTTGTAACATAGTTAATATAGTTAATTGCTTAGTTTACAATTAAATTTGTTTACTATTTTATTAATTGTTTGTGAATTTGTACATCATATTAATATATCATATTTGAATGCAATCACTTTTAAAAAATAGGCAATCATTATCATTAAAATATAAGTATATTTATTGAATAAAAACTTCCCGTGCATTTTGCACGGATCCAAAAACTAGTTTTAGGACTATAAAGAGAAACTCCTCTCATTTTAGGTTAAGCTAATTTACATTCTAATTAGAGAGAGATTTATTTTATGTTTAGCATTCAAGTCTTAGAACCCTTGGAGAGAGAAAGTTGAGGTTTGAAACTTTTGAACTCCATTTCGGATTCATGCAAGCTTAACAGTTGGTAATTTCGTGTTTATTTCACTTTCTCTTTCTCCAACCTTGTTTAGTTCATCCTTTGTTTGCGTAAATTTAATTTTATTAGGTTCTTATTTTTTGCTTTTTCTCTTTCCTCCATGGTTATGGTCATGATGTTATTTCAAGTTTTAGTTTGCTTTATTTCCATGATTTGTGAGTAATTTCTTACTAGGGGAAGGGATATAGCCTAAATTGATCCTAAATCTAAGTTAGGGGTTAGCATTATTCAGGGTTAAACTTGTTGATTAAACTTGCTTGATTTGGTTTGTTGGATGATTGATCACCACTTGAATTGCATATTCGGAATCCCTAGTGAAGGATCCAGAGATGAAGCTAGGGATAGATTAAGTTTGGTTGTTAGACTATGATCTCCATCAAAATATGTATTTAATTTTCTAGTTTAGGGAAGCTTGATTAATCATGTTATTCTTGATTTGGCTACATTGGTTGCTCATGTCTGGAGAATAGGTTATGAGTGACTAATCAAGCTCCTCTAATTAGCTCGAGAGAGTAATCAAAGTTCTTATGTGCATGATTTCCCCTTGTTATCCCCCATTTGTTTCCCATGACTTTGATGATTGGATCCATTGATTGAATGTTGGTGATCCTAATCCTCTAGTTCCCTTACCCTTTATTTATCATCTTTACTTGCTTTGTTAATTTGCTTTACCAGTTTACTAGTTTTCTTAGACCTTAGAATAGTATCTAATCTTTCAAAAAAAAACCCAAAAATAGATTTAGCCCATTGTTGTTAGCAAATTAACCCTTGATTAACCTTAGTTTCTTGTGGATTCGAAACTATACTTAGCAGGGGCGCAGCTACTTAGTAACAAGGGGTAGGACATGCTGCTCCCTAAAATTTTTGAAAAAAAATTAATTAGTTAAGCTACCGCTTGATTGGTAGAAAAAATTTAGCTACCGCTTCGAGCGGTCACAAATGATCTTAGCGACCGGTCTATCAGTCGCAAACTGGTTCCTCAATCTTGTTGAAGAAAACTGCAATAGATGTGGCAACTGAAAAACTTAAGATGTTAAAGATGGTCGATCATTTCTTCTAGTGTTTGTGTGCCACTCCCTCACTACCTTTTACACTTATGTCTGTCTTTTCTTGTAGCTCTGCCAACTTCAACCTGACCAACTCTTACACCTTATCTTTTCGCTGTAATTCTGTCAACTTCAACATTACCAACTTTTACAACTCTATCTTTCCATGTAGCTCTAACAACTTCAACATCACCAGAAAAGTGGAGATTTTTTGTTGCCTTCTTCTGATCAGATGGGATAGGAGTGTGTGAGTACTAAACCAACGTTGACACTGACGACTATTATGGGTGGAATTAAATATTTGAATTTTTTATTGTCTCGCTTACAAGGGAAAAAGCATATCACAATAATTAAATTGAGACAAACATTGGCGTAATAGAAAGTGGAGTGTGATTAAGAATCAATCAAAATTATTAGATGCAACCAAAAAGAAACGGCAGAAGCTATGGAAAGTTATCCGAGAAAGCACATAATATAATTTTGTGGAGTGCACGAAAATAAATTTTGAGGGAGTAAATAAAATTGGTGTTTGTGTTTAAAGATATTTGAAAGTTATAAAGAGAAGATTAGATAGTAATATCTCATGACATTTTTATTCTAAAAGGCCCCTTATGAAAATGTGTTTTTTTTAGCGTTAGATATAATCGTGATATTATGCTACCCCTTACTATAAATTCTGGATCTGCCCCTGATATTTACCTCATATTGGGTAGTTTAGCTATTTTTGGCGTGTTTACAAGAGGCCGTACGTCAATTGATAATTAGAGTTTTGTAATACATATCTTGTTTACTTAACTAAAATTAAGGAGAACGAAGGAGTTTTGAAATGAGTAGGCTTGTAGTAAATCGGTAAATAAATTGTTGAACTGGACATCAATAGGCGGACCCTAGTTTTTTATCATTGAATTCCCTAACTAATTTCAATCTTGTTTGCTTGGCTTAGTTTTTTATTCTATTAAAATCTCCCATTGCGTTGATTGTTTATCACATAGAGAAATCTAGGTGATCCATTGCATTATATACAAACACTTCCCCATTTTCCAATGTATATGAACCCTAAAATTTATTTGTGAAAGAAAGTACGAGAAATTGATATTTGGTGACTTTCACGACAAAAGCCCGCCAAAGCCATCTCATGTACGTGTAGGAGATGGGATATAACAAGCGCTTGTGCCCATGTAGTGGCTTGTCTCTTCATGCACCACTATAAAGTAGAAGATATGTAGTTGATTGGTACAAGAGAGATACATACCTAAAAGCCTACACCAATTTCATTCCACTGTGTAGGTGATAGGCACTGGCCTAAAATAGATTCTCCTCTATAACCACTCCTATTAAGGGGATCAGGAAGACGAAAGACAAATAGGATTAAGGATCCTCATGAAACCCAAAGAAACATGGGGTTGAGATGCATTGCAATATTTACTGAGCCATATGTCGGAATCAACAAGAGGAAATTAAATGTCCACACAAGGAAGGCCCTCGGCAAAAAAAAGGCAACAAATTGTGCAATCATTTAATCAGGCTTCTACATCTTAAACTTGTTCAACTGCAATATCCTAGCCTACCCAGACATCAGCTCAACCTACTCCTTCAACTCAAGAACTTAATGTCATAGCCCAACCATCAAGAACTAGAAGAAATAGCTGAACAATAAGAGGAGATAGGGGTTTAGAGGACTAAGAGGTTGGGCCACATGCAGGGGTGGAAGGAATGAAGGCAAGGCAAGTGTAAGTGTTTTATTTCTTGACGATGTAAATTATGCTTATATCCATGCCTACTTAACAATCTCACTTTTGTATGCAAGTACCTTCAGGAGTGGGTGTCTTTGTGTCAACTGATGGATCAACTTGTGTCAATAGAAAACTGCATACAGATATAGAGAAGACATTAGCAATCCCGATCCTCCTATCTTCTTAACTCATCCATAACTATCTAATGTTGAAGTCTGTTTTTTGATATTTTGATGAAACCAATCCTATTAGCTGCAATTCATATTGTGATCTTATAGGCTTATGTTCTGTTTTGGTATGGTTTATGTTATTTTTTAATACAGTGACCCTTTACCAATATAAGCTAGTCTGGTTTATGTTGAAGGTTTGTTTTGTCATCTTTATATGTGATGTTTTATTAGCATGCCAAAATGAATTACACTTAATAGAAACCTTTCAGAACAACCTAAATTCATGCCAAAATGATGTTCAAAAGAGCGTTTCATTTCATAACAAAAGAAAACTTGCCAGTCCATTGAACTACATTACAAATCCATTTGTTTGCCAACACAATATATACACTAGCTTCTTCCTTAGCTTATATAAAATTAGATAACAAAAACAGCAACAATTGCGAATAAAAACTAAGATAATCCTAAGCTTATCATAGCATAATTTTGTCCCTTAGCATTCATTATAGGTTTAACCCACATTTTCATCATTTCTTCCTCATCTCTTGCATTCATTCCTTCCCTCATCTCTTCCATTGCTTCCTCCATTTGTTCTTATTCCAATTTAGTTTTTGGAAATTTTCCTCCACCACCTTAAAATGCAATTCTAGGTCTGAAACATATGTGTATTGCTCCAGCAATTTTGCTTGTAACTCCTCAAACCCATTGAAAGGTCCAATTTCACCATTAAACTCCCACTGGAAGAAACCACAATAAGATAGGACCTGCATTCAATTCAAACCCTAATTTATTTCCCTAAAAAACCATAAAAAAGATGTACCATCAAAAAGGAAAATAATGAAGCAAAAATGTGCAATTGTCCAATAAAAACCACAACATGTTCAAAGACATAACCTTTAACAAATTACAGGCCACATTGAGTACCCGTTAAATCTGTTTGAAATTCAATCAATTTTGCAAGTCCTAATTTTCTTTGGGATGTCATGTTTGCACTTTAGTGAGAAATTTCTTGCGCAAAACCGATTGTGTTTTGCGCTGACATGGGAGATGATTTGAGGGGAAAGAACTTTGCTTTGTATAGGGGAGGGAAAATGTTTAAAACCCTAGCTAACTGCACACACGTAATAAGGGGAATGGAGGGGGAAAGCTAGTCATGTGATTCAACTAATTAGCTCACATGACTCTAGTTCACTATCGACAAGTTAATTACCTGAATGAACACGCATGTCAAATGGTATGAAAGTTAGGACTGTTGTGGATTCAAAAGTTGGAATTTATTATAAAAGAGGGGCCATAGTTGGGTTTACCCTTGTTAATTTTTTTGTGATTAAATACTAGTTTTGAAGCCCGTGCGTTGCACGGGTTGTCGTTTATTTTATTTTTGGAAACTTTTTGTTATATTGTTGATTTTTTGTTGATGTGAAATGAGATTTTTCAACACAATTGCCATATAATTTCTCCATTCTTTTTTTATTGCAACAATTACCACTTTCAGTAGTTTCATCTATTTGAATCACTTCACTTTTGGTAAAAAAAAAAACAACTATAGTTGACATCATCGCATTTACTTTATGTTAATAAAACCACCACTAATTACTCAAATTGCCTCATAAAGTTAAGTTTACTTTATTAAGGATTTACTTATCCCCTAATCTAGTTTAACCCTCTATGTTAAACTATCCTTTTTTATTTTCTTACAAACCATGCCCAAATTCACTGTTGCAGTAGAAAAAGACAGAAAAAGTATTTGTCGTTATACTTTAATTTCTAGATTTGTTATTGCGATATATATATTTTCTATTTTTAATGTTTAGTTGAATATCGTAGTTAGTTCTATTATTAAATAGTATCCCAATCATTGGTATGACTAGCAATAGCTAAAATATTTTTAACATGAAAAATACCCAAATGATACTTTAAGAAAGTAGAGCGTAAAAATTTAATAGATGCAGGACATAAAGAATAAAGAAAAAATATGAGGGTCAGCCACACTTAACCTTTAATTATTAGCACATAAATATAGAATAGAAGATTGGAAGCAAAAAACAAGATCATAATGATGGTATCATGAATAAATTAAATTAAATATAAAACTAACCTCGCTCTATTAATAATCGAATATACATTTAAGAGAAAAAATATATGCATTAGTCATGAGCATATCAAGAGTTATCAAACTTCCCCTCTTTATGATCTGCGATTCAAATAGTCTAGAAACTCGAACCTTAATTTCCAATTATTTTTAGTAGAATTAAGTTCATTCGAAAAAGAATAAGATATGACATATAAATATATGAAAAATAAAAAATAGATAATCATTTATACAACGTTAACAAATATTATGGGAATAAAATAATTAGTCAATTGCATAATACCTCTGCAATATCGTTGACAAACTTTCATTTGATTCTTCATTTAATGTCATCGTTGTATGCTATAGGGTCAAAATTATATGTTTGTATTTTTTATCTTTATATAAATCAATTTTTAAAAGTATGAATTTGAAAAGCAAAATTGCTATTGTTACATATAACACTATTTTATAGTTAATTTCATATTAAATAACAAATAATATGTTAATGTTCATCTAAATAAATATATTTTCATAAGATATAAAATTATATTGTATATGAAAGTTATTTGGAAACATATTTCAAACACTCTCGATGGTAAAAAATATAATATTGCGAATTATATAGCAAATAAAAGGTATATTCAATTTACATAATTGAATAATTTAGGTTGTTTATTCAAAATTAGAGTGTAATTCCATTATTAAAAACACCTAATATAAAATTATATCTATGTTAAATACTATTTTTTTATAAAAAAAATTAAAAGGAATGACATGTCATGCTTGGGTGGAGCTCTCTATAATATTCTAAGGTTATTTTTGTAAAATCATACTCTAATTTTTTCATTATATTGCTAGAGATTTTAATTTTTGTTGTAACAACAAAATTTCCTTAATAATTTTGTCGGAATATTAAATTATTTTGGCTCAGTTGAGCAAGGCTGGTGTTTGGATACTATAGAGTTCTAAAAGAACTCTACAATGTAGAGTTTGAGCAATATCAACATTGAATAAAAAATCAATAGCTCATATATTATCTTTCCAAAACCCACTCTATTTTTTCTTATCAAAATCTACCCCCTTATCACTAAAACACACTCTTAATTTTAAAATGTATGGTTCATATACAACTCTACCTTGTTGAAATTTATTAAAATTCTAGATGATCGAAATAATAAGACTGGGGTTTTGAAAGATATTATGTGTAATAATATATTGAACCTATGATAAAATGTTTTGTCACATATAGTACACTATAGTATAACTATTATTATATTTATCTAAAAGAAAGACTAAATAATGCCTTACCATTCATCTAATTAAATATATTTTTATGAATTGTAAAACTATATTATAAATGGGTCTTATTTTGAAGTATATTTCAAGCACTATCAAATAATGAAATAAATTATAGTATTCCAAATTACGTAGCAAAAGTTATACACAATTTACATAATATAATGATTTAGGTTGTTCATGCAAAATAAAACTCTAATTTTAGCTTATCTAGAACTTCTTATATGTATTTAAACTATGTAGAACACAATTTTTGAAATATTTAAAATAAAGATTAATGACATGACAATCCTACATGACGCTCTCTATGTCATAAGTTGTAGAACTATATTGTAAATGGATCTTATTATTTCAGAGCATATTTCGAGCAAAATTCAATGTAACAAAAATTATAATATTCAGAATTACGTAGCAAAAGTTATACACAGTTTACATAATATAATAATGTAGGTTGTTCGTGCAAAATCAAACTCTAATTTAGCTTATCTAGAACTTCTTATATGTATTTAAATCTATGTAGGACTCTATTTTTGTAAAAGAGTTCTCTATATCCAAAACTCCTTTTATGTATTTAAATATATGTAGGACCTATTTTTAAAATATTTATAATAAAAATTAATGAGATGACAATCCTACGTGTGCTCTCTATTTCATAAGTTGTAGAACTATATTGTAAATGGACTTATTTCGAGCATTATCCAATGGGACAAAAATTATAATATTTCAAATTACATAGCAAAAGTTATACACAATTTACATAATATAATAATCTAGGTTATTATGCAAAATCAAACTATAATTTTAGCTTTATTTGTATTTAAATCTATTTAGAACTCTATTTTTAAAAATATTTGAAACAAGAATTAATGATATGACAATCAGGATGACGCTCTCTATTTCATAAGTTGTAGAACTATATTGTAAATGAATCTTATTTCAGAGCATATTTCGAGCACTATCGAATGGAAAGAAAATTATAATATTTTGAATTACGTAGCAAAAGTTGTACACAATTTACATAATATAATAATGTAGGTTGTTCATGCAAAATCAAACTCTAATTTTAGCTTATCTAGAACTTCTTATATGTATTTAAATCTATGTAAAACTATATTTTTGTAAAAGAGTTCTCTTTATCCAAAACTCCTTTTATGTATTTAAAAATATGTAGGGCTCTATTTTTTTAAAATATTTAAAATAAAAATTAATGAGATGACAATCCTACATGCGCTCTCTATTTCATAAGTTGTAGAACTATATTGTAAATGGATCTTATTTCGGAGCATATTTCGAGCATTATTCAATGGGACAAAAATTATAATATTTCAAATTACGTCACAAAAGTTATACACAATTTACATAATATAATAATCTAGGTTATTCATGCATAATCAAACTATAATTTTTGCTTTATGTGTATTTAAATTTATTTAGAACTCTATTTTTAAAAATATTTAAAACAAGAATTAATGATATGACAATCCTATGTGACGCTCACTATTTCATAAGTTGTAAATCTATATTGTAAATGGATCTTATTATTTCAGAGCATATTTCGAGCAAAATTCAATGTAAGAAAAATTATCATATTTTGAATTATATAGCAAAAGTTGTACACAATTTACATAATATAATAATGTAGGTTGTTCATGCAAAATCAAACTCTAATTTTACCTTATCTAGAACTCTTTATATGTATTTAAATCTATGTAGAACTCTATTTTTGTAAAAAAATTCTCTTTATCAAAACTCCTTTTATGTATTTAAATATATGTAGGACTCTATTTTTAAAATATTTAAAATAAAAATTAATGAGATGCAATCCTATGTGCGCTGTCTATTTCATAAGTTGTAGAACTATATTGTAAATGGATCTTATTTCGGACATATTTCGAGCATTATTCAATGGGACAAAAATTATAATATTTCAAATTACGTAGCAAAAATTATACACAATTTACATAATATAATAATCTAGGTTATTGATGCAAAATCAAACTATAATTTTAGCTTTATGTGTATTTAAATTTATTTAGAACTCTATTTTTAAAATAATATTTAAAACAAGAATTAATGATATGACAATCTTATATGACGCCCTCTATTTCATAAGTTGTAGAACTATGTTGGAAATGGATCTTATTTCAGAGCATATTTCGAGCACTATCCAATGAAAGAAAAATTATAATATTTTGAATTACGTAGCAAAAGTTGTACACAATTTACATAATATAATAATGTAGGTTGTTCATGCAAAATCAAACTCTAATTTTAGCTTATCTAGAACTCCTTATATGTATTTAAATCTATGTAGAACTCTATTTTTGTAAAAGAGTTCTCTTTATCAAAACTCCTTTTATGTATTTAAATATATGTAGGACTCTATTTCTTAAAATATTGTAATCCTACGTGCGCTGTCTATTTCATAAGTTGTAGAACTATATTGTAAATGGATCTTATTTCAGAGCATATTTTGAGCGCGCACTATCCCAATGGAACAAAAGTTATAATATTTCGAATTACATAGCAAAAGTTGTACACAATTTACATTATATAATTATTGTTGTTCATGCAAAATCAAACTCTAATTTTAGCATATCTGTAACTCCGTAAGTGTATTTAAATATATGTAGAACTCTATTTTTGTAAAAACTTAAAATAAAATTTGATGACATGGCAATTATACGTGGCGCGTTTTATGCTCCCGAAATGTTCCTCCTTAACTTTTATATGTATATATAGAGTTAAGGATATAATTAGGGACTAACCTTTTAACTTTTTCACCATTTAGGTACTCCCTATTTTTTTTTTCACCTTTTAGGCACTCAATCCATATTCCTAATAATTTAACCATAGTTTAACCATAGTAGTAGGCCTTAGCTTATAATTGAAAAAATTGCCATAATATTTTTTTTACGCCAAAAGCCAAAACGCATATGAGTAATTTTAACCCCAAAAATATTGACTTGGCAAAACCCTTCCACAAGTTAACCTTTTCATATTTCTCTCTGTTCTTCAAAACACTCTTCTGGGCAAATTATCAATCACTTGCTATTTAGAAGGAATTTAAAGGTTAATTATCTACCCAATAATTCAAGGTATATATATATCACTCTTTTCTTTAATTTGTTTTCGCAATTTTTCTCTTGCAAATTAGAGAATTTTATGGGTTGAGGTGTTGAAAGCTCAAAACGAATTACGTTAAATTTCATGTTTTTCTTTCCAAATTGATCCTATGTTGGTTGCTTGTTGCGATGTCGTTGTCTTTCTAATTGTTTTCTCAACTAATTAATTAGAAGTTTATACAGTGTATTTTGGGTGAATTAGGCAAAAGCTTTTGTATGTTGATCATGAAATTTTTATTGTTGAATTAATGATTAATAATATGCATGTGATGGGAAACATTAGAATATGTTAGAAAAACAATTGATTTTTTCAAGTTTAAGCATTAGTTTAATTGACTAGAATTTCGTAAAAATGGTCATGCAGTCTCAGGTTACTTAGGACTCCACTCAATCAAACTAGTTTTTCTAACATATTCTAATATTGTTCATCACATGCATATTAGGACTCCAGTGACAATCAAACTCCAGTCAATCAAAGCTACAACCAATGTGAATTAGGACTCTGCTTGTTTATTATGTTTTTCTTTTCTTTGTTAGGTATGGATATCTCACCTTGTATTGTACTTCACCATGGTGGAAAGTGGATAAATAATCCAAACTGGACATATATGGGTGGTGAAATGAAGTTGTTCAATGACTTGCCAGTGGATATTGATGTGAATTATCTTAAGAGCATAGTAAACTCTTTGGGTTATAGTAAGTGATCAAGCTTCACTATTGTGATCCCTTAAAGGATATTGAGATTGGTATGATATTTTAGATTATGATAATACCACATTCACTACGTTTCGGAGTTTTTTGTTAAATTATAAAATAGTTGATGTTTGGACAGAACATTTTGATGGTGATAAACATGATTTCTGATGATGACACAAAGGTAATGGTCAAATTAGGGGTGATTGTCACTTCAACTTTGGTGACTCTCAGGTTTATGGGAATACTTGGGAAAGTCAGATTGATCGTAGTGAAGAAAGTGACGTACAACAACATTGAAGATGAACATGTCATATTAGATGAACAAGTTGTTTAATTTATGAATATACATAGATTTTGACGAAGAAGGTACTGATAATGAGGATGAAGAAGTGCAAGATGCTAGGAGCAAGATCAAAGCTGATAAAAAGAAAGAGCTCCAGTATTATAGAGAGGTGGAGTCATTGGATAGGTTAATGGCTTGGAGTGCCATGAATTCTATAAATGAGGACAGTGATTACGAGGATGATTATGATCTCAATAGTCCATGTAATTCAGACAATGAGGATAATGAGTGTGGTTTCCTCCTCCCTCCTCCCATACGTGCCAAGAAAAAGGGTAAAAAGCAAACATCCAGTTCACTGTTGGCAGGAAAATCTGAACATGATTTTTTCTTCCATTTAGGCCAAGAATTTGAGGATGTAATTGAGTTCAGAAATGCAATTACTACATATTGTGTGACTAATGGCAGAGATGTAAAATTTTCTAGAAATGATGAGAAGAGAGTACACGGGAAATGTAAGGCCGAAGGATGTCCTTGGAGAATATGGGCTTCGGTGGACAAAGGCAAAACAACATTTACAGTGAAGACTCTTGTGCCAACACATAATTGTGGAAGGATTCCAATTGTTAAAAAAATTAGGGCTTCTTGGATTGCAAGGACATACCATTCTAAGTTTAAGGTAAATCCGTACATGAAGTGTCAAGAAATAGTTGACACTATATGGTCTGATATGGTGTGAAAACATCATTATGGTTGGCGTTAAAAGCAAGAAGGAAAGCTCAAAATTTGATACTTGGAGAGTACAAGGGCAATATTTTTGTTGTATAGATATGCACAAGAGATAAAAAGGTCGAATCCTGAAAACACAATTAAGTTCAAGCTTAATAACAATGTATTTGAAAGACTTTACATATGTTTTGCTGCCATTAAAAGGGCTTCTTAGCCGGTGTAGACCTTTCTTTGGAATTGATGGGTGCTTCCTAAAGGGTCCTTATAGGTGGACAACTACTTGTGGCTGTGGGAAGGGATGGGAATAACCAAATTTCCCCATTGCATGGGCATGTGTAGAAGTTGAAGACACGGAGAGTTGGAGTTGGTTTCTTGAGCTTCTTGCTAATGATTTAGGGACTATAGATGGGAGTGGTTACACTATCATGTCAGATTAGCAAAAAGGTCTACTCAAAGCTATCTCCATTGTATGGCCTAAAGCAGAGACTAGATGTTGCGCTAGACATGTATATTGTAACTTTAGGCAAGTATTTGGTGGGGGACTACTTTACAGAAGAAGATTTTGGAAAGTAGCAAAGAGCACAAATGAAAATGACTTCAAAGCCAATATGGAATTGTTCTCATCTGTATCTATAGAAGCAGGACAAGATTTATTGAAGAGGAACTATAAAAAATGGGTTAGGGCATTTTTCACTCCGCAGTCACAATGTGATAGCATAGACAATAATATGAATGAGGTTTTCAATGCTTACATATTATCATCAAAGCATAAGCCAATCATAACTATACTTGAGGATATTAGAGAAAGTTTGATGGAAAGGTTACATAAAAAAAAATAGATTTAATAGCTAGCAAGGACATTCTCATAGTCCAAGAATCCAACAAAAGCTAGAGAAAGCAAAGGTCGACGCTAGGGGGTGGTCTGCCTTTTGGGAAGGCCACTTTTCATATGGGGTTAGGGAAGGTGCAACCCAAACAAGATTTGTGGTGAGTTTGCTGGAAAGAAAATGTAGTTGCAATTCATGGCAATTAAGTGGAGTTCCTTGCCATCATGCTGTGGCAGCAATATGGAAGGATGTTGAACATCCCGAGCATTATGTGTCTGAATGTTTCAAAAAGGCATCATATCTAAAGGCTTATCAATGGTCGTTAGAGCCCTTAAACGGTCCTCATTAGTGGCCATCTTCCACTTATCCCCCCATAGAAGCACCATATGTAAAGAAAGTTCAAAATAGACCTACTGTGAACAGAAAGCCTTCCCTTGGGGAGGTCGACAAAGTTAAAATGTCAAAGAAGGGTCTCGTTCACAAATGCAGCAACTGTAATCAAGAGGGTCACAAAAGAAGAAAATGTCCAATTCCTCCATAACATGTTCCTACTCAACCTACCCCAACATCAGGTCCTCCTAATCCTCAACAAAAGCAAAAGAAACAGAAGACAGTGGCTCCCTCTAGTCAACAATCACAAGTTACTCCAATGCACAACAAGGGAGTTGGTATTTATACCTATCCTAATGATTTCCAAAAGCAAGCTATAGTAAGTAATAGGTCAACAAAAGCAATTAATTATGTTCAATCAACATACACTTAATTTTGTTTTTTAAGTAATAGTATGCAATGCAAGTGATAAACAAAGAAGCAATAGGTCAACTTTATCAAGTCGTCAAGATGCAAACGTTGGATGTTGAAGTTAAATTATTGCCACTAATCAGGTAAATACTACCATAATAGGTCTTTTGTGGGATTAATTTTAATGGGCTTTATTGCTTTATTGTTTATTATTTTATCTTCAATGTAGTTTGTGGTAACTTTTTGAGTATGTATAAGAATGTCATGTACTCAAATTAGTTCTTTTTGTGGGATTAGCTGTCGTTTAGTGAGTTGATGTATTGCCTTTAAAGACTTTAGTGAGTATGAACAGAGTATAACATGTTAAATTATAATGTAATAATTTCGGCGAATTTTGCAGGTTGAAGATTTTTTGCAAGTTGGAGTATTGCATGGTGGAAGTTGACGTTTTGATGCAGTAGAGTATAAGAAGCCACTTGTTTCTAATGGCTGTACACCATAATTTTTTTTGTATTAATCCTTTTTAGAAGGAAACTGCAACTAAAACTCTTCCTTTTGAAGTATTATACATTAAAGTCAAGGTGTGGTTAAATGTGTGGTAAAATTTTTAATTGAGTTCAACGACAATAATGTTGAGTGCCCAAAAGGTAAAAAAAAAATTAGGAGTACCTAAAAGGTGAAAAGGTTAAAAGATTAGTCCCTAACTATATCCTTAACTCTGTATATATATATATATATATATATATATATATATATATATATATATTATAATATATATATATTATTAATATATATATATATATATAATATATATATATATATATATATAGGAATGAGATCTCGTGAAAACTATCTTTAGGCTGAAAACTGAAAACAAGGGTAACTTTTAACCCCTTTAGGGTAACTTTTAACACTTTTAGGATAACTTTTGCCAGTTTTGGAGTAACTTTATTATATTAAGGGTAGTTGTATATATTTGAAGGATAACTTTATTTATTATAAGACTAAATATTACCACTTTTAGGATAATTTTTACCGTTTTTAGGCTAACTTTTAGCAATTTTAGGGTAATTTCATATATATTTAAAGGGTAACTTTATGCACTTTTAGGGTAACTTTATATTGCGTGTTTATGAAATCTTATGGTTACATTACTTGGATGTTGTTGCTTTCTTTGATGTAAAACTGATAATTTTAATTTTCCTAATCTTTCGTTTCATGTGGTATTGTCTACTTTTTACTTTTGGTGTTCTCTCTGTTATTTTTATCTTGTTCATTATGGTGTAGCATACTCTGTTTTTATTAGTTTCCGAAAATTGTTATTAGTTGCTGTATTAAAGCTCTTTGTTACCCCTCTCACTAACATATATTTGGCGAAATTCATACAACCTATTAGCTCAATTGGCAAAACATTGTGTAAGACACAACGATGTAGGTTCGAATCCTTCATAGGTTTAACTATAATCAAAGTTAAAATAAGTTACCCTTAAAATCTAAAAAGTTGTCCTAAAAATGGTAAAAGTTACCCTAAAAGTGGTAATAGTTACTCTTATAATAAATAAAGTTACCCTTGAAATATATAGAACTACAAATATAATAAAGTTACCCTAAAACTGACAAAAGTTACCCTAAAAGTGTTAAAAGTTACCCCAAAGGGCTTAAAACTTACCTTGTTTTCAGTTTTCAGATTAAGAGCTGTTTGGTGAATCTATCATCTTAATTCCCTATTTCTCTTCTTTCAGATTTGAGACAAAACTTTTAATTTGACAACTAACATAGAAATAATTATAACAAATAATTCTTAGATATCATCAGGTATAATATTTGTACTAATTACAATTAATCAACTAATAATCCTCTCCTATCAACTTCATAAAGTTCCTTGTTTTTTCTTCCAAAACTTTCCTAAATTCAGGACAAAAATTAAACTTTCAATTTAACAGTTAACAACAAATTAAAATATACCTCAAAAAAAAAAAAAATATATATATATATATACCTACGGACCTACCATGACCAAAATTGAACTAATTAGCAAGTCTTGGGTTTCTTGATTTTTTTCAGGTCATCACTATTGGAACCTCTAATATTCTTCTTCTTCCAAGAACCAGGAAATAAAGATAGCACCTTATTAATGTGGATGCAAAGATGACCCTTTGATCGACACGAGACGACTCGAATGGTGTCTCCTTCCTTCAAGCCATTATCTTCTCGGAATTCACTCCAAAACCCGTTCAATGCATAGCCAAATCCCTTCTTACGGTAGTAATACCATATACCTAAAAACATGTCATATTCTTTATCAGATATACCACATGTCATTTTAACTTGTATCTTGGCCTGGTTTTTCAGGGCTTGTTCCTCTGCATCAGTTAAAAACTTCTTTGTCTGACTTGCCGGCATCGAAAGACGATTGTGAGTCCTGCTCATGTCGGTCAGATTGAGTGTTTTCACAATCACAAGTTTAGGATCAACCATCTCATCATCATCATCATCATCATCACTACTAGAAGACTGATCATTATAACATGTGTTTTCAGGCTTAATCTCATTGTCACCAATACTCGAATGCTCGGACAGATTGTTCGGTGGGAGAAGATGATTATTGTTGTGGTTGTCTGTAGGAACAGCAGGTGTGGTGACGCTCAACAGTAGAAGAGCTTCTGCTGCTTCTTTTTCTTTCTCCGTCCATTCATCATTTCCTTTGCATCTTTCCATGGCGGCAGAATCACAGAAATTGAAGGGAAAATTGCACTACTGGAAGAAATAATTAAACTTGAAAGATTTTATGAATGAAGGTGAAGAAATAAAGAAAGAAAGAAAGCGGAGATATAGGAGCCCTTATATTAGGGTTGTTAAAGATATGTAAAAAAAAAAGATGTTTCCTTATCTAAAGAGAATTTTATTAGATAGAGATAGATATTTCATATTAGGCGATATCTTTACTGTTAGGAAGTTAATGAAGCTTAGGACTTCTATTTATTTTGGCGGGAACTCATGCTTATTGTAAAGGGTTTTTTTTATTAATTAATGATCATTTAGTATTTGCTTTTTTCTGAAAAGTTTGCAAAATATGATTCTAATGTGGATTTAATAAGTGCATGTTCTTTTTTACCATGTCTTACACATTACTATTACAATTTTTTTTTTAATTATACCTTCTTAAATCAACTGACTCGCTAAAAATCATCAGCTTAATTCACTCTTGGATAAACTTTTTGACCAACTAGGACACATCTGCCGAATTTTTAAATTACCGCCCTTTCTCCACACTCTTTCCCTAATTTTTCTCTTCAAATAAAAATTGTCTATTTCTCATCTATAATGAACCTTAACCAGATGATAATTACGTATTTTGAAAGTGTTAAAAGGTAAGAATATTGAACGAGATTTCGTAGGCAGGGTTCTTGCATGGTTGAATTTGATATTTTTTTAATGACTTGATTAATTTGCTACGTTGAGGGTAATTAAGTTGGAGTAATTACTAATTTCTTGAGGTCAGCCCTAGCAAAATAATTAACTTTCTTCTTTACTTATATATATAAACAAAAGTACATGGATCTCTTACTTTATCTCTTTCAATATAAATGTTCAACTTTCTCTCTCCTCTGGTAGAATGATACTCCATAAACTCGTATCACATTTACTAATTAATAAAATATTTCATAATTAAATAATATGTCCGCCAATTTATTCACTTTTCATTCCTACTTTATCAAAATAGATTAACTCGGTTGTTTTATCTTCATACGAAGGAAGTAAACTTGTCTACCTCAAACTTTTTGTGAGCTATCCTTGATCTTTTTCTCTTATCTTGTTGAATAGTGCTGACACAAAGCCTTAAGAAAGACGATCTCACGTTAGTTTTAACGTGAGACCTGACCAGACCAAGAGATATATATTTTTAAAATACGGACCGCATCTCACAAATTCTCACGATAATATTTTGGCGAATTAGTTAATATTTTTGGCGAATTAGTTAAGTATTTTAGCACAATAATTTACAGCTGGTAATCTTTATGCAGACTTCCATTGTTTTTTAGTTAACATATTCAATAAATTACCTAGCGTTGTTCTATAATTAGTTAAGATTGATTGAGCATTATTTTGGTTTCTAATATAAATGAAGTAACAACTTTTTTACTGATCTAAAATGTCAAATACAAAAGACAACCTGAAAAAATAACTTAAAACAACCTAGAATTTTGAGTAATTATGGTACCAATTTCAATTTGGTTCTTGAAATTTATTTTTTTAGTCTTCTCAAAATGACTTTTCTTTCTTGCACTTCCTCTCTTTGTTTATGAACCATACAGGTATAAATAACCAATGTAGTTGTACTTGATGAGCATCGTTCTTCTACGATTGGTTTTGTTGTTAAGACTTTATTTATGATTGCAAGAGTATCTTCATAGACTTCTTGGAGTACCTTTCTTGCATTTTCATTATCTTGACTTTTGAGAAGAGATTGTAAAACTAAATTTCTCGCGGTTTCATATCGCCATGTGGTCACATTGGTTTATCTATTCATTTCTCGATTCCACACTTTCCTCTTTACAAATCTAATCCACCTTTTGCATATATACCCATGTAGGACGATTTTTGTGATTGAACGCATGTGCATGATTTCTAAGCATAAAAATACAACAATCCTAGCAGCATAACTATTACGAATAAATTAATAACTAATAACATTTAGGTATTAGTTATGTTTTTCAAATAAAAAGTTAAACTTTCAAATGCAAAAGTTCAGTTTTCGGTACCAAAAGAGATCTGATCTGTTTCTTCGAAGTTTTTGCAAGTGCAAGTTATCATCTAACAATGGGCAGTATATATTACCCGTTTTGATGAATATGTATCAAACTCTTCTTTCACTTCAACATGATAAACATATGATCAGGTGAAAAAATAAAGTAAGTGTTTGTGGACATTATCATTGCAAAGTCGTGCTCAAATATTTTACTTACATCCAAATTAAACATCCAATGCATGTTGTATGCAGAGAATGGAGGAGGAAAACAATATAGGTTTTAGGGCGTCTCGATGGATTAGAGAAGAAAGAGATAATGTTTATGTATACTGAAGTTAGGGTCAATAAAATGCATTATAATTTGGAATATATGATATAACTAATATACTCCAGTGCTTAACCAATATACTCCAACGCTTAACTAATATACTTCAGCGCTTAACTAATTCATCCGGAAGCAATCTGAGGCTAGCATAACTAATAGGTGCAAGCGCTTAACTAATTTTACTGTTGGTTTGATGCACGTGTGTGATGTCAGCATGACATCAGCGGTCTCACGTTAACACTAACGTGAGACCGTTTCTCCAAAGACGGACTCTAGTACTAATACCTTGATTATGAGTCTTTCCGCGAGTTAATAACATAATTTAGTGAATGCACTATCATATCATAGCACATTATATCATATCACCTCATATTATTTTATATATCTATATATATATATATATATATATATATATATATATATATATATATATATATAGATATATATATATATATATATATTATTATATCTATATATATATATATATATATTATATATATATATATATATATATATATTATATATATATATATATATCTATATATATATATATATATAGAACATAGTACAAAAGCCAGCTCACGAGGTCTCGACATTTTGCGTCATCAATAGAAGTCATTTGTCATGCTTATTTGGTGTCGTGTCATTGTCTTTAAAAAGAAACAGAGTCCCAAATTGATAAAAATACATATATAAAGTTTAGGATAAGAAGAAATAGAGTTGGGTTCATACTAAAATACTTAAGTGTAGTAAATCAATTATAGCTTTTAATATATAGTTCCGAAAATTATAAGTTTTGTACTGTTAGAAATTATTAAAGAATACTTCAAAAAAAGATTCATTTATATTATATTTTAATTTTATATTAAACTAACGTATAAAAAGAAATATCAACTCACGAGGTTGCCAAATTTGGCGTCTTCATTGTACTTCATGTCACATGTCGACATTTGGTGTCTTCATTGGACGTCAAATGTCACACTGATTAAGATTCATTCATAATATTTAAATTTTATATCTAAATAATGTATAAAAAGAAATATCGACTATACTAACGTAATAAACTACAAGTAGAATTAGAAATTAAATTTGAATCAGGTTTTTTCTACAAACCCATTTATGTTAGAATTAGAATTAATAATCCAAGTTATTACATTATAAATTTTGTCGTTGTATGTCGGACAAAATATGTTCGAACAGGGTGTGTGAAAATTTCAAAAGTTTACATCTATTCCACGAAGAGGATAGACATTTATTTACATATACAAAAAAGGAGTCATAGATAAGCTAAAATTAGAATTTGATTTTAAATGAACAACCTAAATTATTATATTACGTAAATTGTGAATAAGTTTTGCTACGTAATTTAGAATATTATAATTTTTTTTCATTGGATAGTGCTCGAAATATGCTCCAAAATAAGATCCATTTATGATATAGTTCTACAACTTATGAAATAGAGCGTGCCAAGTAGGACTGTCATGTCATTAATTTTTGTTTTAGATATTCTAAAAAGTAGAGTTCTACAGATATTTAAATGCATAAAAAGAGTTTTGCTTAACGAGAAAATAAGATTTTCGTTTTAGATAAACAACCTAAATTATTGTATTATGTAAATTGAATAATATAACTTTTGCGAACCTAATTCAAAACATTATTATTCATGACCATTTGAGAGTGCTCAAAATATGCATATAGATGTATAAAGATAAAGTTTCTGTACAGTATAATGCAGAAAAGCAGTGTGTATCTAGAAAAAAGATATCTAGTAAAAAACCTGTAATAGCCCGCACTTCCGAGCTGCTAGCTAAATACACTTAACATTCATAAAACTCAATTAACACTTAATAACCTCGAATTACATTCATTATCTTGCAGCAGAACAAACCTATGAAGCGATCCTGAACCTGTGGGTCAGGGCCCACAACATAATAACTTCAAAACCAAATAACAGATTACATAATACCTTACTCGATTCACAAAACAATAGAATATTAAATTCTTTACTAAGAACTTGAATACTTCCAAATACAACCTTTGAATCACTAGGGCATCTACAATTTAATAACCAACTCTTTACTTTTGATCCACTATGAGCTCCCAACACAAACCTGCAAATTACAGAAGAAAATACAAACAAAAACAAAACTAAAATGAGCGAAAAACTCAGTAACTTTACTTCAGCCCATCAAAACGGTTTTGGTTCATAAACATATTTCATATAAGAAACAAACTTGGTAATTGTTCGGAAAATAAGTCATTATTAAAAATATATCGCTGGCATAGCTTAATCATGTAACAGAAATCGCTAGCAAGTACAGGCTTATAACATAACATAATATAACATAATATTCGACCTGATCTGGTCTTAACTCATATACGAATCATTTTCCTCCACCTGTACCTTGCCTACTATTCATCTCAGTTCATAAACTAAGCCAGCTAAAACAATTTCGAAATCATTTTCTACATTATCATACTCAAATCATATTTCTTAAATATAACCACATCCGAACAATTCCAATAACAAAACAAGAGTGTTATTTTATAATCATCCAATACCAATTCACAACTATCTTATATAAACATATCTATAACCATGGCCATGACTTTAAACGATATATAATATCAAAAATATAATATAACACATACGGGCATATAAATACATTTTTGCTGAACATAAATGTTACCTCAACCGCAAACTAATTCTCAATTAATAACCTCCAAGATCATAGATACTCGATCACCAACTCTGACTTGAACTCCACAATAATTCACCTCAAACACCAATAGCAACAATTAGCAACCTTTCTCACTACATTTCAGATAAGAAAATCTAACTTCTTATACTTTCTAAATTCTTTCATGAACTAATTGATCACAAACGTTTATATACAAACTATTTCACTAATTAACTCACATTTTCTATCTCACATGATAACTCTAATTTCCCATTCTAATGTATAGAGAATATAATCAAACAACATAATTTATATAAATCAGATTTTATAATCTTACTTAATTAAGAA
Organism: Beta vulgaris subsp. vulgaris; assembly: GCF_026745355.1. Lineage (NCBI taxonomy): Eukaryota > Viridiplantae > Streptophyta > Magnoliopsida > Caryophyllales > Amaranthaceae > Beta > Beta vulgaris. The sequence continues at coordinate 14,781,532 of NC_079205.1, read as the reverse complement.
GGATCAATATATATTATAAGCTCCAATCCATTAAATAAAAAGGGAAGATTCAATCTTTAAGTTTGACTAACTATACCACAAACTGATTTTTTTGTATATCAAAAGCAAGATTAAGAACTCAATTTATTTGTGAAATCATAAAATTGAAATAAAACTCATTTCAAGAGGGATTTGAATTCTTGGAATTGAAAAGAGGAGGAAGAGAGCTTATACTTATACCCCATAAAAGAGATGAAGGAGATGATGGTTGCAAGCACCAACAACAACTATGCATGAATCTCACACACACGCAGCAGCATCGTAGCACGAAAGAACACACAGCAGCAACGCGTCAAAAAGTTCAGCAGCAACAGCAAGCTTGTAAAGAGCATAACTCATAGCTCCGAACTCCTAATTGGACTATTTTTGTGCCTAAATTCAATAACTCGAAGAGATCTACAACTTTTATGAAGAAACAAGGAGCAAATTTGGATTGCATGTTGGAGAAAATTGCAGAAACAGATTGACGAAAACATAGAAGATGAAATTAGAGAGAAGGAAAATAGTTTTTTAGGGGGGTGAGGGTTTCATCTTTACTGGGTCCTTTCTATTTCTTTTGAAGTTGTTTGATGAATTGAGAAGCTTAGATCATTCTACTGCAGGTTGCCTTTAGGAACGTTTAACTATTGCTTTGAAAATTTGACAATAATTTATTGTGGTGGCAATTCATTTAAGTGACACGAAGCAGGAGAAGATAAAGAGGACTTTGACTAAATTTTGGTTCCTTCATTTCATTTTTTTTTCTTTTTAATCTTAGAATATCAAATTTTCAAAACATTTCTAATTTCAAAAATTTCCACAACACAAATAAAAATATAATAATATAATTCTCAAATGATCTCTTATTAATATTAAAGCTTAATTAGACTAGCAAACATAATTAACTTTGCCTAAAACATGCTTTAAAAACATGGGCTATTATAAAACCCTAAAAGCTAGGGAGAGAAAAACCTCTCACTGAGAAATATCATTCACAGCCGACATCTTCTGCGACTCGCCGCCATAGTCTTTTCCATCGTTTCTGATCCCAAAAAAAGCTACAAATGTGCATGTAATTCCTTCTGCCTGCACAGCTGTCTTTCATGCAACTGATCTAGGTAACTTTTTTCAATGATAAATTCACAAAAACTTAGTCTTTAGGATCATCCTTTCCTTCTTCCCTTTATCTTTATGTCTTTATCGCCTTTTCCGGAAAAAAAAATCAAACCCTCTTTATTTCTTCATAAGCAATGAATTACCAACAACCACCTTCGTATAATGAAGCTAATCAACTGAATTTATGATACTCTCAACGGATTTTTACTCAACGAATGGGCATCCTCATACAGCAACCTCCACTTAATTCTCTTAGATCCTCTATTAACTGATCACATGCAGTAGTTGGCATCTTTTTTGATCATTCCCCTCCAAACACGAGTTTCGTCTCCAATATAATCAATAATCACTGGGAAACTCGCGAACAAATTCGTGTTTATCATGTGGGGCCGTACTTTGTGTTTGTGTGTCGAAATCTTCTGGATAGAGACGCTCTTATCACTCTTAACACCACTTTCATCGATGGGAAGATTATCACTTTTCGTCCAAGCACAGAGGACCAAGTCCCAACGTCTGTTAATTTCAACATGGCACGGATATGGGTGCGCGTTCAGGATCTGCCTTGGGGGTTTTTTAATACAGAATGGACGATTCGAATCCCGAGTCACGTTGGCCTTGTCGAAGCTATTGACAATGAAAATTCAGGTTTGCCTCATCAACCATTCCTAAGAGCCAGGTTAGTCCTCGATATAACAAAGCCTTTAATTCCTGGCTGCTTTTTGCTAGAGATGGCCAACAGTGCAGGCCAATCCAGCCCATCCAACCCAACCCAGCCCACCTCGTGGGCCGTGTGGGTCGGGTTTGCAAAAAGCCCGGTCCATCCCAGCTCGAACCGTGAAATTGGTGGATGGGCCGTGGGCCAGATTTCTTGAGCCCAGCCCACCAGAGCCCGCTACTAAAACCGCCCAACCCGGACCACGAAACCGGTCCAGCCCAACCCATGAACCAGACCAGCCCATTCCAAGTTATTATTGAACCAAATTGTGTATATTTTAATCAAATTGTATATATTTTAATCAAATTGCATATATTTTAATCCAATCAAATTTTAAAATAATGAAATTATTCATTAATTTTAATAATTGTATATATTTTTATTCATTTTAAAGATTTTATATAACAATAATGAACAATTTCAATGATTAAATAATTTTGAAAAAAAATATCTCATGCCAGCCCGCTAGCCCTCTCCAGCCCACTAGACCCACGAACCGCCAGAACCGCTTCTCGAACCGTGAAAACCGATAACAGACCGGTGTGGGCCAAGGCTTTTCAGCCCGCAGACCAGCCCACCCAACCCATGAATTTCACGGTCCGGTCCTGGGCCGTGAAATCTCAGCCCAGCCCGCTTCGGCCCACGGCTCGGCCCGCCCAGCCCGCACTAGTGGCCATCACTACTTTTTGCCCATGCATGGTGGGGATAAGGTGGTTTGGATATACTTTCGATATGAAGGTGTTTTTAAATTTTGCAAAGAATGTGGTTGTGTTGGCCATAATACTGGACAATGCCCGTTATCTGCTTATGAAGCACAACGAATAATCCTTCGTCGTGTTCAAGAATTCGAAGATAATGGTATGTTAATTATCCAAAATCACGAAGATATTCCAATGTACACAAATATGATTCGTGGTCTAGTTGATAAGTTTATTCATGGAAACCCTAGAGTAAACTTATTGCACATCCGCCCTCATGTGGATCCCCCTATCCAGGACCCGTATTTATTCCCTCATCTATATGTACCACATCAAACAATTTCGGAGTCTTCATCCGACGAATTCTATGATACTTCCCCTGAATTACCATCACAACAAAACCCTAATTCGTACAATTATATCTCTGATGAACACGTTCAAAATTATTCCAATCACCCACATGACTCAGCGAATTATCCAACAAATTATCAACACTATTGGCCTAACAGACACCCAGTAAGTCTATCCCTAGGTCGTCACTTTGGGCTTTCTTCTGACACTTGTGCTTTCTTCTGACACTTGTGCTTTCTTTACTCCTCTAGAAAGGATACCTAATACGGATTTGGACCTAAATTTTCCACCACGAAACACTAGCCCTAATCATATCCAGCCTAATCCAAATAATATTTTACCTGGCCTTAATCCCACAGCCCAAGCTACACCTCCCTCGGATCCCCAGAAAACCCGCTTTGAACTGCTTGAGCGTCTTCGTCTGAGTAACTGGGTTCAAGGTTCTCTACGTATCAAATAATTTCTGTGTTCCAATTGAGCCTTTAAACAGAGAGCGGTCTGAACCATCCCCTCCTTCTGAGAGTGTTATTCAGGCTGAAAAAGGGACTCTAGCAAGCCTTTTTGAACAAGGATGGTCCATGCAACTAGGGGTGCTTATCGAGCGAGCCGAGCCCGAATAGCACTGGGCTCGGCTCGAGCTCGTTTAAAATTTCCCAGGCTCGGCTCGGCTCGGCTCGTGAGCTTGCCGAGCTTGGGAGAACCGAGCTCGAGCTTGGCTCGTGATGGAAATTTGGGGCTCGAGCTCGGCTCACGAGCTCGTTTAGGCTCGGCTCGCGAGCTCGTTTAGGCTCGCCTCGCGAGCTCATTTAGGCTCGGCTCGCGAGCTCGTTTAGGCTCGACTAATGAGCTCGGCTTGGCTCGAAGTAGGTGAGCTTGTTCACTCACCCATCATATGCTTTTATAACTTGATTTCCCTCTTAGCATTGCTAAGATTTCAATGTGGGACTTCATGGTTTGTTAAAGAAAAACAAATTCACTATCCCCATTTCAATGTGGAACTTTATGTTTTGTTTTAAATAAACAAACTCATTCTACATATGCTTATATAACTTGGAATCCCTCTTAGCATTTGCTAAAATTTCAATGTGGGACTCCTCATTATACCCTTGTTTTGTTAATGTGGGAGTCGGTGGGACTCCATGTTTTGCTAAAGAAAAAATTATCAAATATTTTAAGTATTAAATAATCAACTATTTAAAATTATACTTCATTCCCTCTATGAAGAAAATAAAGTATAGTTTTTGTTTTCCAACCAAGGAGATACAAAATTAAACTTTAAGTTGAAGTAAGGAATAGTACCTATTTATAAAGAAAATAAGGTTGATCCTTGTTTTCTTAACCAATGTGGGACTTTAGTGCCTAATGGAGTAGAGGTGAAGTTGGATCACAAATTAAAATATATAATTTGTAATCTAAATTAAAATATAAATTAGTATTAAATTTTTTTAATATAAAATATTTTTTTAATATAAATATTTTTTTTAATATAAAATAATAAACGAGCTGCTCACGAGCTTTACGAGCCGAGCTTTGCCTAGCTCGGCTCGGCTCGTTTAAGTCTCGAGCCGAGCCCGAGCTCGAGCCGAGCTTCAACGAGCCGAGCTTTGACCGAGCTTTGACCGAGCCGAGCCCGAGCTCGAGCCGAGCTTGTCAGGCTCATTATCACCCCTACATGCAACCACCGGGGCCAGAGGAGGTCGATCCTAGTAATTGGGTGGAAAGAAATATGAGAGATTTGCAGCTTAATACAAACAATGAAGGGATGGAAAACTCACCCCATTCTCCTCCTGTGCTTCGTTCGTTTTCGAATTTAATGAACAATAGATTTCGTATCTCACCACCTATTTTCGCAGAGGTGTTTAATCCGTTTTTGCAGGAACATAATGTGCCAGATACAGAACCAGAGAATGCAGGAGATCTTTACTCGCCTACCACACCTCTAAACCTCACGTTTACGTCAACAGGATCAGATGAGGTCAATAATTACGAGAAGATATGCAGAATCATAGAGATATTGTGCTGGGTTTACCTTGCCAAGCAAGGGAATTTAGTGGTAAGAGGCGACATGAAGCCATGCTCGATAGAAGCCAATCCATGGAAAGTTTTTTTATTTTTGCAGGTAATTATGCTACTGTCAAGCGCAAAAGGAGGAAAAAGAAATATGAGGAATGGGACGCCAAAGGGGGTTTCAATGTTCGGGTTTCAGCTGGGCCGAATAGAGTCCATTCAAAGGCAATCTCTGATGTGGCTATGACATTATATATGGGGGTTGTACCTGATTTTGAGATGGGTGCTGATACAAAGAAACGAAATGATGCGACCTCACCAATGGAGCCTACGGGCGTTTGGAGTTTGAAAAGAAACAAGGCAGCAAGTTCTTCGCTGTAGGCTGGTTGTCAGGTCATGGGAGAAGTGGCACATGATACAAGAAATCCTACTCTTTCACTATCAAATTCAGCCGAGGAATCTGGTAAGAATAGGGAAGTGACTGACCCAACTCAGTCACCAACAATGCCATGAGTATACTCTCTTGGAACTGTCGAGGGCTAAATGACAGTAATAGTCCGACAGTTCCGTACCTGTTTTGGTTGTTGTCCCTGTTCAAACCTTCTTTTTTATTTTTGCAAGAAACAAAATCCAATGTAGAATATGTCCAAAGTTTGTTACGGTCTACTAGTCCTAAAAGTTATTTTGGGGTAGATGCAGTTGATACACGGGGAGGATTGGTTCTTTTTTGTTGGGATCCTTATTCTATGGAGGTTGTAGAAAGTTCTAGTAACTTCTTGTTTTGTAAGATATCAGCAATAAATGGTAATGAATGGCACTGCCTTTTCTTGTATGGAGCGCCTCACTTTAGTCATTATTTACCTTTATGGGAAAAATTATACCACCTTCTCCAGCCTTTAAGCAGATATCTCAGTATCAGAGATATTAACCAAGTGGACAACTATGCAGATAAATTAGGGGGTCATATTATTCGAGGATGGGACGATTTCCGTTCATGGAAATTTAATCTACACCTTCAAGATATTCCTTTTTCAGGGTCGCGGTTTACTTGGACAAATAACAGGGAGTCTGAGGATTTTATTATGGAAAGGCTGGACCGTGGTTATGCTTCTTCGGATTGGATGATCGGCTTTCCGGAAACACATATTCGGGACATGCCTATCATTCATTCTGATCATGGGCCAATATTACTACAACTCACCATTCCCACTCGCAAGCCTAGACGGCCATATCAGGTATAAAATTGGTGCTTACATCAGGCTGATTCGCATAATGGGTTCTCCCGCTTATGTAACTCGCGACGTTTATCCATGCTTCGTGAGCGCCTCAAAACTTTGGTGTTTAGATAAAAATTATTCTGGGGTGTCAATTGGAAAAAAATAATTTGAACAGCTGCTCTTTCAAGGCACTCAGATTTCAACGATGGAACATGGCTTGAATTACATCTGCACGTAGTACTCCATAATTAATGAAGTTGCTTTAGCTTTTTCGTATTGGCGTCAAAGAATGAGAGATTATTTCATTCAGGTAGGGGACCTCCCATCCAAAGTTTTATTTAGCCGACTTCGTCAAAAACAACGAAATAACTTCTTCCATATGATGAAAAATGGTGACGGTGCCTGGGTAAATAATTCGCATGAGGTCGAGGATATTATTGAACTTCACTTTAAAGCTCTTCTAACGCATATTCCGTCGCCGGCTATTACTCCCGATTGTATTGATCTCGTTCTCCATGAACTTCATTTACCAACCGTCTCAGCAAATGAATGTGACATGCTTCTAAGGCCCTGCTCGCCTCCGGAAATTCGAGACTCCTTTTTTTCTCTTGCTCATAACAAGTCTCCGGGCCTGGATGGGTATAATGTTGAATTTTTCCAGAATTATTGGCCAGTGGTCGGTCCTAGTGTCACTGCGGCAATACAACGTTTCTTTTCCTGGTTTTTACTAAAAGAATGGAATATACACTCATAGTGCTTATTCCAAAGTCTCTCCGCCCCAAGAGGTAAATCATCTTCATCCTATTAGTCTCTGTAATGTGTTATATAAATGCATTGCCAAGTGTATGGTGAACAGAATGAAGATCCTACTTCCTTGACTAATTGCGGATTTCCAAAATGCATTTATTCCTGGAAGACATATGGAAGATAATATATTCTTACCATGAACTATGCCACTTCATCAATATACAGCGCCGACAAAAGTCTTCCTTGGCTGGTCTCAAATTGGATATGAACAAAGCTTATGATCGTGTCAATTGGTTATTTGTTCAAAAGTACTAGCTGCATATGGTTTTCCTTCACATTGGATAACTTTAATCAAGGAATGCATATCAACGGTGTCTTATCGCATTCTCATTAATAGGGTGGCTACGATGCTTTTTATCCTTCGTGTGGTTTGCGGCAAGGGGATCCGTTATTACCCTATTTGTTCTTGTTTGCATGGTATTCTCTCTCGAATGATTTCGCTAGCAACTGATATCAGCTTATTCAAGGTATTCGTCTCCACAGAAGAGCTCCGGTCATATCGCATCTTTTCTTTGCAGACGATGCCATATTCTTTTTCAAAGCTCATATCCGCTTGTGAGGCTGTTTCTACACTCATTAGAAGATTTTACGATATTTCAGGACAAGCCATAAATCTACAGAAGTCCTTTGTTAAATTTAGTCCTAACACCACACAAGAAGATCAGCGGAAGTATTAGGAAATCTTGCAAATGGATGCAGCTAACTCTCTTGGCACTTATTTAGGGATTCCAATTGATATTCAGGGTTCTAAAGTTCAGCATTTTACGCCAATTCTAGACAAAGTATCAAAGACAATTAGCAGTTGGAATCATATTAACATCTCTGAGTCAGCCAAGGTCATCATCATAAATGCCATCCTGGTTGGTAAAATCATTCATTATCTGTTAGTGTTCAAGCTTCCACAAAAATTACGAACAAACTAGACAGTATGTTTGCCTTGTTCTTCTGGAAGGATCGTCATGGGAAGGGAATTCACTGGAAAAATAAATCTGTTATTCAACGGCCTAAACACATGGGGGCCTTGGTATCCGAATGTGGGCATTCTCAATAAGGCGGTTCTTATGAAAAAGGCTTGGCGTATTAAATGGAATCCACACCTTCTACTTTTCACGGTGTTTCACAGCTCCCGCCTTCCGAGTCACCCCCATTTACTTAGTAATCGCCAATTATCCTGGGGGCATAGAAGTCTATTAGTGGCTGAACATCTACTACAGGAGCATTGCCATTAGAAGGTAGGCAATGGTTGTAACATATATGTTATAAATAAGAACTGGTTGGGTGGTTGCGTCCCACTATTCCGAGATACTACTACTTTGAGCCACGTTAACATGCGGGTTGCTCAGTTAATCCTCCCAAACGGTCACGGATGGGATTATCGTAAAATTACTACTCTGTTTGAACCATCTACAGCGCGGATCATTAAGAGTATTGAACTTCCTCCGGATCTGCAGGTACGTGACTTCGTTTACTGGCAGGGAACGAAATCAGGTGAATACACTACTAAATATGGTTACAATTTACTGCTACACCAGCAACAAGAAATCTGTAGCATGACTTCTCCTCTTGATACGAAATTTTTTCGGATCATTTGGAGACTGAACATCATGCCTAAATGGAAGATTTTTTTATGGAAACTCTGGCACAATGGTTTAGCCACTTCTTCCAATCTTTATGAAAGGGGTATCAGCATGATGAGTGCTTGTCCCATTTGTCTCGACGATCAGGAAAATACACAACATTTGTTCCGTTTGTGCCCATTGGCTACTCAAGCTTGGAGGGAAAGTCATCTTGTAGTTGATAATATACAAACGGAACATATGTCGTTTAGGGATTGGTTGCACTACTGGATTGTCCACTTCCATACACAAAGTGTAATTCTTGATTCTGGTATTCATACTTTCATTGGAACTCTCTGGACGATATGGTTGTCAAGGAATAACCAAGTTTTTCGCCATCAACGACCTACAGAAAGGTCCATTAGTGTTGTGCACCAAGACAGCATACAACAACACCGGTGTTATGCCCAACAACATCGTGATCCGACCCGTAATCTGCTTGACCCTAGTTTCCCGCCAGGCTTTCAAGGGGTGCACTTAGGCCAACAGCCTTCTAGTCTATTTTCATTAACAGTTTTTGTTGCAGGTACAAAGTTCCAAGGTCAACATAGGTGTGGTATCGCTTAGCTGGGTCAAACAGCGGACCAGAGATGCCTCCTGCAACGAGGTATCATGTGCTACTCGGCATCTAATTTTCAAACAACAACTTTGGCTTGTCTCCACGCTCTTTCTTCGGCACATGATACCGGCCATACTCAGATCAGGATTTGTACAACATCTGAAGCATTGATACATGCTTTTAGGTCGACCGCACCGTCTGATATCACCACCCGTTGGACTCTTGAGAAGATCGCTACCATAGCTAAACGTTTCTTGTCATGTTTTGTGCTTCATGTGCCGAAAACACAAGTGGCCGAAGCAAGTAGATTAGCTTCTTGGTGTAGACAACATAAAACAAATTTCTAGCTTTTTCTAGCTTGTAATTTATTTTGCGCACGTTTATTCGATGTCAAAAAAAAATGCAGAAAAGCAGAGCTACAGGAGAAGCTAGAAAGAAAAAAGGTGCATGGAATGAATCAAGAGTAAGTGCAACGGTGGCAAAAAGAAAGACAAAGCTAAGAATGTTGGAACAAAGGAAATTGAGCCAAACTTAGACATTATATCAGTAATAGCACACTTATTAGACAATGAAAGTACGTAGATTATATCAGATTCACCAAGTGCTCAGATATAACATATAACTTCTGCTCCAGATCTATCCAAAGTGTCCTCTTTTTAAGAAGCAAAAATTCAGAAATAAAACATACTTCTACAGTATGGTACGTATAAAAGATAGTACATTGATACAACGGTGTCATGTATAGATATGAACATATAGAAAAATAGTCTGTAAAGATATCAGTATACCATAGGAGTGATCAGTAGATCAGTATTAAACAATCTCAACATGTTTGGAAAGTTGTGAAAATTGACAGATTCCCAGCCACTATATGATCTTGGAAAAACAATTCTTGCTATATATATGTACATTCAAAACCATAATCTATCTGGTAATACTTATTAATTATAAAATCAGTAAAGAACATAAATATAATATATGTTCTTTTTCTTTTTCTGCCTCTCCATGCTCAGCTTCTGTTTATATCCGTCACATTCCATGTTTTTAAGGAACTCCTCCTTGTCCACAAGATTAGTCCTAATGTGAATACACCCGCCCATACTTGTATTGCTGGTAACGTAACTCTCTTTCTTCAAAAGTATGCGCTTCAACTTCATGTCTGTAGTGTATATGAGCCGATCTTTGATCATATTCTTCCCAATTCCTGTAGCAGCAGCAAAGATCTCTATATGTACTATCGAATTATCGTTCCACTTAATGTTGCTCAAATCAACAGCCATGAATATGTACTTGTGGTTCACATAAGAGAGTGGACCGCCTACATTGATTTTCACATCATCGTCAATCCATGCTACGGCGTAAGGCACCATCTTACGCCCACAGTTCACTATATGACTCCAACATGGGGCTCTTAACAGCTTATTTGAAATCGCTAAAGTAAACTCTATAACTCTTTTTTCTTTCATCATGCTAGCTACAAATAACTCTTCTTTCTTCTATCATGCTAGAAATACGTGGAGAATGTAAGAGATTGAAAATAAAATTCATAGTGTTTACATTAATCACATGACTGTTTAGAGCTACTTATATTATACTTTTTCCTAATCCTATATGGATTAGACTATAGTAAAGTTAAAAGACTCCTTCATACGAAAGAAGTATTCTTGTCTATTTCTTTTATCTTGATGAGTAGTACTAATTGTAGAATTTTTAGAGGAGTAAAGAGAAAAACTTGAAGAGGATTAAAAATACTACATTTTTATATATATTTCATACTCACTTAATGAATAAATAAAACAACTTTTAAATAGGCATACAAAACACTATTAATAACATGTCCACTATGTAGCCCACTACTTGCTATCCCACTAACTAGACTATTATATAGGACACTACTTGTTGACCCACTAATTAATTATTAACAACTAATCCTAACTATTAGGATAACTATTTGACTAATTTTGGAGCATAATCCAACACACCCCCTTGCTCCAAAATTTGTAGGAGCCAACATTAAACATTATGTCACAATCTTGATTCTTGGTAATTCTTCCCACATGATGAACCTTCATTTTTTATCTTCATGGAGCACTTCTCTCCATTAACATGAAAGAACTTCTCTTCTTAATGTGATGCACTTCTCATCACCAAACATTTGTTGATTCACTTCTCACCAACACCATCTTTTGTTGATATACATTATCACCAACACCATATTTTAATTTGTTGATGCACATTATCACCAACCTTCACTCAATGGAGCACTTCTCTCCATAAACTCATTTTGACGTTGCCTTGCAAATTGACTAGTCCACTACTTTAATTTCGGAAACCGTCTCTGCGTTGACTACGACTTCCACACACTCGTAAAGATTACTCGATCTTCACCTCAACAATTTTTTTTGATGCTTTTGATGCCCTCTTTTTCATAGGATTCAAATCCATTTTCATGGGCTAAAAGAGAACCCAACAACACATCACACCCAACCATTACTTTCATGGTTAAACACAAAAAATTTCACTCAAAACAAAAAAATTGCTCACAAACAATGAAATCAAGCTGCGTTGCTTGTTTCTCTTTACTCAATTTTGTTTTTAATACTCTCTTCCTCTCTCTATCTCTCTTTTTTTTTTGTTTTTTTTTTTGCTTCATCTCTTTCCCTTTTCCGGATCTAACCTGGAGCTCTTGATACCATGTAGAATTTTTAGAGGAGGAAAGAGAAAAACTTGAAGAGGATTAAAAAGACTACATTTTTATATATATTTCATACTCACTTAATGAATAAATAAAACAACCTTTAAATAGGCATACAAAACACTACTAATAACATGTCCACTATGTAGCCCACTACTTGCTATCCCACTAACTAGACTATTATCTAGGCCACTACTTGTTAACCCACTAATTAATTATTAACAACTAATCCTAACTATTAGAATAACTATTTGACTAATTTTGGAGCATGATCCAACACTAATACGTTGATCATGAGTCTTTGTGTGAGCTAATAACATAATTTAGTGATTGCACTATCACATCATATCATATATCTCTCTCTTAACAACACACACATATATAAAGCTGAATATAAAATTCAGCTCACACGAGGTCTCGATAATTGGTGTCCTCATTGGAAGCCATTTGTCGCGCTTATTTGGTGACGTGTCATTATATTTACACAGAAACAAAGTCCCAAATTGATAAAAATACATATATAAAGTTTAGAATAAGAAGAATTAGAGTTGGGTTCACACTGAATACTTAGGTGTAGTAAATCAATTATAACTTTTATTATATAATTCCGAAAATTATAATTTTTGCACCGTTGGAAATTATTTTAAAATTACTTTAAAAAAAGGCCCGTTTATATTATATTTAAATTTTATATAAAACTAACGTATAAAAAGAAATATCAACTCACGAGGTTGCTAGATTTGGCGTCTTCATTGTATACCAGATGTCGACATTTAGTGTCTTCATTGGACGAAAAAAAGAAATATTGACTACTAGTTTTTTACCCGTGCGAGGTTTTATGAAGATATAATTTGGACCCCTGCATAATAAAAAGGATTTTTTTTTGTTTATTAATTAGTTGTTTTTATTACAAATTTATCAGATCCATAATTATTACAACACATGCATTTAAAGTTGAAAAAATATATAATGTAAAATTATATTTTATGATATATAAGAATCATGTGTTACAACATTTTAAAGGTTAAATCTTATAATTTTGATATATATTTTTATAAATACGTAAATGAAATAGAAAAAAATACACGCCAAAATGCATGAAAAGTTTTTGATTTAAGATTTTAGGATGTTTCTCCTAAAATCATGGTTTGAATTTTAGACCGTGGTCTAAAACTTTTATAATTGTCTCCATGTAATAAGAATATATTTTAAAACTGACTTATGACTCGTGAGGTTAAAAACTGATGTATCTAATGTTATTGTGCAACATGTGACCAATTTTTTTTTAAAAAAAAGATCACTGAAAAAACTTTTGATCTGCCTATCACTTCATTTAGAGGCTCATACAAAATCACAATTCGCAGCATTACTGGCTCAATAATACACCACTTCCATTCCCCCTTTCGGCAGTCTCGCTCATCCCTTTTCTCTTGTTGTCTTACACCACTGCCACACATCCATTGAAACATATGGCCGTTGATATTGGAATATCTTAATTGTTAATTTTTTTCCTAAAACATAAAACTTCAATACCAATTAAATAAGCATATTGTCAAAAAAGATTTAATAGGCATGCTTATTTTCGCCCAATTCTAAGTTTGCATGTTGGTTTTTTTTTCTTTTAATAACTTGTTTGCATGTTGGTTTTATCCGTCTAATTTTTTTTTAATACTGTTCGATAATATGAGTCACACAATTCATATATTTTTTACAAAAAAAAAAAGTATGTATATGGGTCAATAATGGAGGACCCTATTTGGCAAGTTTTATTGTTTTCTTAAGAAATGCATTTCAATCGGCTATGGTTAAACAATTATATGTTTGCATGTGGATTTAATTGATGTAATTTTATCTTGATTATATATATTGAGATAGTATTAATATATATACTCCCTCCACCTTTTTTATTGTTACACTTCGCTCTTTGGGAGAACCAAGGAAATTTTGCAAAAAGCAAGCAAGAATTTTGAGAAATGTAAAAGAAGCATTAAAAAATTGTAGGAGAGAGAGAGAAAAATAAGGCAGGTGGGAAGGTTTTGGTGGAGTATATAGAAAAGGGTAAAATGTGGATGTGATACGTTACCATATAAGAAAAAGTAAAAGTGTAACAATTATATAAAAAAGGCCAAAAAAGAAAAGTGTTACAATTAAAAAAACGGAGGTAGTAATTTTTAATTCGATATTTATGGATTTTTGGGACTATTATTGGTATATAATGAAAAATATGATCAAAAGTAAAAAAGGCACAACAGTTGAAATTAATTTGTAAAATACGAAATTAATTTGTATTTAATGAAATTTTTACATAATTTAAATAGAGTTGTATTTTTATTTTTGAGGGGAAAAGGTTGTAATTTGGAAATTCTAATGTGATACAACCTATTATCTATTTATTATATCTTCAATTACATTTATATTACATTATATATTATTAGAAAAATATTCCAATCCATAACAATGGTTGCCCCTCCTTGGTTAGAGCCATTGTTAGGCACTACATTTTTTCACATTTGTAAAATACATAGAGACGCGGCGTGAAGCCAATGCAATATGTTTTGTTTAGATTGTCATTCAGATGCAATCTGCTACTTGTTAATTATGACTTGAAATCTTGTGAATGGCATAAGGTAACTTTGAATGCACATATATCTCAATCTATAAATGATTTTGATGTAATTCAAATTGGAGGTGATAGCTTGTTTAAAGATCTTTACAACGATAGGTCATATGCCCAATTTTGATGAGAAACGAGAAAGTTATGACTGTTTTACGAAGAACTGACGAAACTGTTTCGTCCCGGGCCCGACAGGGCGGATTTCACCCGACCCGGTCGGGCGGTGCGCGGTTTAGTTCACTGAACGCGTTTTTCGATATGTTTTTTCGTTTTTGAGTTATCTTTTAGGGTTTGTACGGGTTCCTTATGTTATAAAAGCGCTTCCTAGTGTTCATTATTATCAACACAACTTATGAAACACTTTTAGCCTCTAGATTTAGGACTCCTTGTATTATTCTCTCTGATTTTCTCCATTATAGTGAAGAAGCTCTAATCCCCACCTATGGATGTAAGTCAAATTTGACTGAACCACGTAAATCCTTGTGTTATTTGTTTCATCTTTATTATTTTCTCACCCTTATTATTTCATTGATTTTCTGTTCCGCATTAATCAAACTACAACCCCCTATTTCCTAACACTACTATTGCAGATCATTCAGGCACAAAGATTGTCAAGTAGTTCAGGTGGGTTCAATCATGAGTTTTTTGTCACATCATATATTGTAACATATGGTATGATATACTATATATGGGGTTTTATGTATATATAGATAAGAATATTTTCATACCATGATGTAGTGAGAGTAGGAGATGTATAGAAGATGATGGATATAAGTGGAGTGCAGACATACGTTATGAACAATGGAGTGCAAACCATTTTATGTGGACTGGTGGTTTACAAAACGCATCATAATATATGCCTTAGATACTTATAACTCCATAAAATCCTATCATTTTTCCTTTTTTAATCAATGCAAGTCACTGTTACCTATAATCATCCAATTCGTAATTATGGCAAATTGAAAGGGAAGTTGAAGATATTATTCCTTTTATACAAACTCAATCCTGCGTACTTTTAGAAACTAATTTATGGATTGCTTAATTTATTACCTAATATAGGAGATTGCAATTGATTACGTCATTACGATATCATCAATGGCTTAATTAGATTGCACAATCAAAGATTACATTTTTGAATGACACGTGTGCATTGACTGTCTTAAAATTGACAAATGGCAAGACTAAGTGTGGGGAGAAGCATTTTGTTGCCACATGGCGAGAGTGATTATATGAGTGACACATAGGCTAATTTTTCTAGGTTTATATATATATATATATACTAATATACTAATAAACTAATAAACTTCAAGTAGAATTAGAAATTAAATGCCATTTTATTTCCTAATGCCTAACATGAATTAAGGCCAATTTAGTGTCAATTTTGCTCCTAATTTTTAAATATTATTACATTTTATTACTGAAAATATGATAAATATACTAAAATAACGTATAGAATGTACCGATTTAATTATACTTGATTGTTTATACATTATTCTATCATGACTTCAATATAATTATTATGAGTTATATATAATACATATAATATTACCCAAATGATATCTTATGTCTCTTCTACTTTATCTACATAATATTAAATCTATATGAAATTTCTCGTAAAGTACTTGTATTTCAAGGAACGTATTATAAAATCTTAAATTTATATGAAATTTCTTGTAAAGTACTTGTATGATTTTTTTTATATTTTAAATATTAAACTTATCGAAAAGTATTTATATGAAATAGTTATATCATAGATTACATGCTACTCATGTTAAGTTGTGTATGTCAAATATCAAATCGTAAATTTATTTTGTTAAAAATTTTATAATAAGGAAAATCACGACTTAGTATTTTTAACCCATACAACTTAATATTAGTAATACTAATTGGTCTACACTTAGCACTTACCATCATATAAATTGGAATTTTAACACATAATAATACTTCATATTAAAAAATAAAACTTTTTTGTTCATTTTGCACGGATCCAAAAGCAAGCTACTTAGTTATGTAAGTAATGGAGTTTTATGTACCAACACTAGCAGTTTCATACACATCTCCCTTTGTACATTCTATAAAAAATGTATACTTCTATTGAGTATGATACGCTTGCGAGTTACTTCTATTATACATTTGTGAATTACTCTTATTATACACTCGCGAATTGCAATTTAAGTACGATTGAGATTACCCGTTACTCCCATTACCCAAATAACAATAGGAGTAATAGATTTGAGAGTACACTCACTACCCATTACCCACATTATTTTATTACTCCTATATATAAAGTTGAAATTTTCATTTGTACACTCGTAATTGCGATTTGTACACTAAGGCCCGAACAATAGTTTTGAGTACAATGATTTGATCTAATTCTAAGTGTTAACATTATTATTTGGTAATTGAATTTTAACAACCACAATCACTTTGATAAGTGCATATATTTCTATATTTTTGGCCCCTAAAGTTAGTTTTATAATTATCTTCTATGTGTTAATTTATAATATTTATTGAATTTTATTATTAATGGGTTATTTATGTTCTTAATTTATTTTATTTAACAATTATCTTAAATAGTGTATTATTTTTATTATAGGTACTCACAAGTTGACTTTGTGAAAGAAAGTCAACAAGAATAAAAGAAGAAGAAAAATACTTTCATAATAAGTATACTACAAAGAAGCCATCTTAAGTGGATTGCTAAGAAAAGAAAAAAATAGAACAAGAAAAGGCAACAGAAGCTCACGTGAGCTTGTGTAAAAAGAAAAGAAGCGAAGTGCAAAGCAAACCCATATTTTCTTCCTCCTCATTTCCTTCATCAGTGAGCAGTGAAAGAGATAATAGGAAATTTCCTAGTTTTCAATTCCACGATCTGTACAGTAAAGGAAAGAGAAATTGTTCCCTTCAATCAATATTCTTCAGCGAATCAAGAGCTTAATTTAGGGAATCAAAATCAATTGTTTACTTCTTCTTGACAAGTAATTTCCCAAAAATCGATAAGTGGGGATTTCTCAATTGGATATATAAGACCCTAATTTCTATCGAAAGAGTGACACACAAGTATACACAATGTAAGGGTTTTGTGAGATAATGGAGATAGTCCGAGTTCAATTGATGACTTTGGCGTTGAAGGCCTATAAAGGTGGACGATCGTTCTTTGTGGGTGAAATCGAAGGCAGCGGCTGCGTCGGCGGAACTCCAATCTACGAGTTTTTCCCTTCTTACTTTCAATTAATTAGTTTTAATTGTTCTTGTGTTCATGACTTCTTAATTTTAGATATAGTTTTCAATTGTTTTGATGTTCTTATACTTTTAGTTCACATGATTGAACGCGACGTTAATCATGGTTTAATAGTTGATTTAGTAATTATTCAATTCATATTATCGGGTTCTTAATATAAATTTAATCTCTTTGCTTGTGATTGTGCGCACGGTTACAATTAGAGAGTCATTAAATTATGCTAAGTAGTCATTAGGCGCGGCGTTTAATGGTTATTTAGAGTTAACGACTTAATATAATTAGAGTGAGCGGCTCACCTTAATTTTACTAAGTATATGAATTGGTCTAATAAAACAAGTTTGTTAGGGTTGTATTTGTCTTAGTAAGAGCTAGTTTTCTAGTGAGCAAGACAAGAATTGATCGCGGCGATAATTCACCAACCTAATTGTTAAGTCGAGTATTAAAGGGAACTAGATTGTAAGTATTAAACAACTGTTAATTATCTAATTAATCTATGATCGAACTATTATGTTGTCTTGCTTGTTTATCACTTGTACATATTTACATTAGTTATTAGTTATTTGATTAAGAGATTATTAGGTACTCTAGCATGATTCCGAAATCCCCCCCTTCTATGTAAATAATGTATATATTAGTTGTCATATTCTTTATGTGCATAAGAGTTTATTTTTGTTTTAGTTAAGCTTTGAGAGTTAGGAATTTTAATAATCTTCTCGTGGGATCGACCCTTTCTTACCCTTTTACTATTTGTTAATATTTTTGAAGGAATAAGATAGGTATTATAAATTATTAATTTGTATACGATAAACGACACGTATCAAATTTTGGCGCCGTTGCCGGGGAGATTATTTTTTAGTTCCTAACATGTTAAAGTTTAACTTGGTGTTATTTGCATTTTTTTGTATAGTTAATTTTATATTTTATTCATTTATGTTTTCTTAGAATTATGCATGCACTGTTACAACTTCACATTTAGACTTATATAAAGACAGATTGCTATTATCTTTTGGGTCCTTGCAAACTAAAGTGCTTATCTTAACATAATCCCATTATATATTATGAAAAGGAATATAGTTCTCTCAGAGGTGGTGTTTAGTTCTAGTGGTTTAGTACTTATTATATGATAAATATGTGTTCTTAGTTGTTTTTTTTTTTTTTTTTTTTTTTTTTTTTGTCAATCTGCTATACTCGTTGTGCTTTAAGAGCTATTGAATATGAATTAAAGTATAGCAGTTGTAGTTAGAATTCTTCAATGCTCATCATCCTACAGGTTAGACTTTTATTTTAGCAATAGTGTCTATCTGCTAACTTATATAGGACTATGTTCACACAAAAGCTGATAGACAATACTTTATAGCTCGCTTATATCAGTACAGTTGTTAATGTTATTGCGTTTTGCTGCTGTCCTGTTTACACATTCAGTGGGATACATTTTTTCCCCCTCTCTTTTCATGCTTTTAACTTATCTTACCTTCATTGCACAAGTCAATTAGTAATAATCTGATTAGGTAGATCTTATGAGTTTTAATGTTCTTTATTTGTGTTAATGCTTAATCTATTTAGAGATAGGCTTTTCAATGTGTTAGATGGGTTATAATAAGTTTGTTGCTTGTTTCTTGGCCAAATTTTTGCAAGCTATGCTCTTATTTGCACTTAGTCTAATAATTGATAGTTGACATAAGTATATAGCATGTTGCCAGCAAAATTTTTGCATGATGTGTGCTTGTGTCATTTCTAAAACATCTACAACAGTGGGTTAATATTGGTTAGCCTTAAATTTTGCTTTATCTTCCTAGCCACTATATATCTTTGATTCTCATTTGGGTTTGTTAATATAATAGCTCAAGGTTTACTACTAGCATAATTTATATCTGAGCAAGTTGAGTTGGCATTTTATCTTGTGGGTTTTGTTTCACTTACATTTTCAACTTTTATGACAGTTATAGAGGGTGTTGTTTAACCTGTGCTCATTTTCTCTTTTCTTTTTGGGAAATAGTTAAAAGAATTATGTGGTTTTAGCAATACTATGTTCAGTTTAGTCTGCACTTATTCTGCATATCTTCACTTATGTAGCAACCTCTGTCAAGCATAGAAGTGTTAAAGAACTTAACAGTTACTATTAGTTGTGTTTCACTCATTGTGTAGATTATGTTGATACATTTGGTGAAGCTAAAATTATATGCTATTGTTAGGTGATGTTATTTGAACTCTCGCAATGGTTCAATCTGCAGCCTTCTCTTGGAAAGTGTTATGTTCTGCTCTTTTGCTTCATTGTCTGTACTTACGATCTACATTGAGACCCATTGGTGCGGTGAGATTGATAGTAGCACAAAGGACATAGGAGCTATCAAATGCTCCGAGAACCACCACTTAATCAGCTAAGTTCTTCCTTCCTCATCTTATTTCCTTTCTATCAATGAGGACATTGATCAGTTTAAGTGTGGGGGAGATAAATGGTGAAAATTTACAATTTTGAACTAGAAATTTGGTGAATTGGCAAAAACATGAGAATGAATCGTATTTTGTGGTGGCACTCTATGATTTATAATTTTTTAAGTTATGAAAAAAAGATATGTATGTCCTGTTTTATGGAGGAAATGTTGCCAAATTTTCTGTAGCATTTTTATTTTATTCATATATTAAAAAAAAACAAATGTGTTTTTGTTTGCATTAGTTTTAGTATCGTTACATTTAATTAGGATTTCCACCTCTTTATTTCCTAAGGAATGGCTATTAGTAGAAGTTGATAAGAAACTCTAATCTAACTGGTTTTCAACCAAACAAAAAAAAAATTTGTTTTAAAATAAAGATTTTGGGAATGCCTATGTGATTGGTAAGAGGATGGTCAGACTTGAGAGATTTATAATACAATTGAAAAAGAAATTAGAGTTTTTTGTCAGAAACAACCTTTTATAAGTGTCATTTTGTCAGAAACAACCTTATAAAATTTTTTTTGTCAAAAACAACCTTTAAACTCAATTTTTTTGTAAGATCAGACCTGGTGGCTATTTTCCGGCCTTGACTTTTTTTTTACCCCCCCTCCCTCTCTTTTATTTTACGTTGGTATTAATTTTCCCTCCAATTTCATTCTTAAAACCCACCCTATTTCAAAACCCACACCCTATTTTTCTCTCTCCTCTCTTTGGAACTGTAGAGGCATTGAAGACCTTAGCTACTGTGATTGAATGCTTCTGTGCAATAGCAAGTAAGAGCCATTAAACTTCCCATGCTGTAATTTCTCTCTCTTCAGTAAATTACTTATCTTTTTCTTCAGTAATTTTCTCTCTCTTAACTGTACATTTTTCTCTTCTTTTTGCTAATTTTGGTGATTGTGTGTTTTCCTTTTTTGTGTGATGAAAATAACAGATTAAGTTCAAAGGAATGTCCTAATTCAATTAATAAGATAAGCCATAATTCAATTCAAAAGATAACCCTAAATGTTATGAACAAGAAGAAATTAATTGAGATGAAAAATCATAAACTTACCAATTGAAGAACCCTAAAATAGAACACACCAGATTTAGGGATTTTGGTTGGGGAATTTTCGAATTTGGGATTAATGAGGAAGAGAGAGAAGAAATAGTTATATAAGGGTGGATTATAAGCATGAAATTGGAGGGAAAGTTAATACCAAGTAAAATAAAAGAGAGGGAAGGGGGGTAAAAATAAGTCAAGGCCGGAAAATCTCGGTCAATGCCGGAAAATAGGCACCAGGTCTGATTTTACAAAAAAATTGAGTTTAAAGGTTGTTTTTGACAAAAAAAATTTTATAAGGTTGTTTCTGACAAAATGACACTTATAAAAGGTTGTTTCTGACAAAAAACTCAAGAAATTATCTTACTTCTCTTATAAGCTGGCTAGATAGATAGACCAAAACCTTGTGAGCTTCTGAGCCTATTACACTGACACATCTGCATCAGTCTCATTATTTTCTTTCTTGTGTGATAGTTCCTCAATGAAGTGTGGCTCTTGAACTTGACTTGGTACTCTTTGAAACTTTTGTGACAAATGCTATGAAGAAATGATTTAGGCACTCTTTTCATATATATTTTAGCTCCAGAGATTTTTCTTTTATATAATATTTCCCTTCGTTTAGCCCTTTTTGAGCCTTAAAATCCTATTTCTTTATTAACCATACATTACAAACCTGCGGCCTCCTACATATTATACCAAGCCTAGCTAAGGGGAGTTATTAAGTTGAGTTTGTATTTTAAGCTTTTGTTATGAAGAAAGAAATATTGCCAAAAGAAAAAGGGAAGAAACGAAACATGGATTATGACATTGAAAAAAAAAATATTTGAGAAGAAAAACAGAAGAATAAAAAAAAAGTGTTTGAAGATTATATATTGGTGAAAATGCTATGAATTATATGTGAAATTGTTGCAATTGCATTATTATTTGTGGTTGAGGATGAGGTGATATAAAAGAAATTAATGTAGTTGGAGCCTGATGTTCAATGTACAAAAGGAGTTTGTTGTGACTGAAACATCTTATTAAGTCATGTATTTTTGCTCCCTTTAGCTTGGCTTATTGTTAACTCCACGTTCCTAAATATTAGCCCTACCTTTTAAACCTTAGCCACGTTACAACCTGTTAAAAGACCTTTTGATCTTTATGTATTTTGTCACCATCCAAGCTGAGAATTGAGTCGATAGACAAGTTTAAAGAAATATACTTCATTTTGAGTCGACTTGGTTGTAGGTTGAGTGATATATCATATAACCCTAAACACATGAGAGTTGAGTGATTAATTTATACTTGTAAGGTCTATTTATTGAACCTAATGCACACAAAAGTGTGAATTCATGCTAGCTATTTTTGAGTTGTGAAGAGAACCATTTTTCAGGAAGTATTATGAGTTTTAATAGTTTGAAAGTTCAAATGCTAAGAATATAGCATCCCCACTAATATTTTCACTGTTTTCATGATTAACTTTAAAATGTTTTAGTTTCTTATCTTGTAATTATTTAATTTAGTTTTCCAATAAAGAAAATTGAGGTGGTATATTAGTCTTGCTTTTAGTATTAGATTGCATGTAGTTCTCTATTAGTAATGTTTTGATCGAGGGCGATCAAAAGCTAAGTGTGGGGGGATTTGATAAGTGCATATATTTCTATATTTTTGGCCCCTAAAGTTAGTTTTATAATTATCTTCTATGTGTTAATTTATAATATTTATTGAATTTTATTATTAATGGGTTATTTATGTTCTTAATTTATTTTATTTAACAATTATCTTAAATAGTGTATTATTTTTATTATAGGTACTCACAAGTTGACTTTGTGAAAGAAAGTCAACAAGAATAAAAGAAGAAGAAAAATACTTTCATAATAAGTATACTACAAAGAAGCCATCTTAAGTGGATTGCTAAGAAAAGAAAAAAATAGAACAAGAAAAGGCAACAGAAGCTCACGTGAGCTTGTGTAAAAAGAAAAGAAGCGAAGTGCAAAGCAAACCCATATTTTCTTCCTCCTCATTTCCTTCATCAGTGAGCAGTGAAAGAGATAATAGGAAATTTCCTAGTTTTCAATTCCACGATCTGTACAGTAAAGGAAAGAGAAATTGTTCCCTTCAATCAATATTCTCAGCGAATCAAGAGCTTAATTTAGGGAATCAAAATCAATTGTTTACTCTTCTCTGACAAGTAATTTCCCAAAAATCGATAAGTGGGGATTTCTCAATTGGATATATAAGACCCTAATTTCTATCGAAGAGTGACACACAAGTATACACAATGTAAGGGTTTTGTGAGATAATGGAGATAGTCCGAGTTCAATTGATGACTTTGGCGTTGAAGGCCTATAAAGGTGGACGATCGTTCTTTGTGGGTGAAATCGAAGGCAGCGGCTGCGTCGGCGGAACTCCAATCTACGAGTTTTTCCCTTCTTACTTTCAATTAATTAGTTTTAATTGTTCTTGTGTTCATGACTTCTTAATTTTAGATATAGTTTTCAGTTGTTTTGATGTTCTTATACTTTTAGTTCACATGATTGAACGCGACGTTAATCATGGTTTAATAGTTGATTTAGTAATTATTCAATTCATATTATCGGGTTCTTAATATAAATTTAATCTCTTTGCTTGTGATTGTGCGCACGGTTACAATTAGAGAGTCATTAAATTATGCTAAGTAGTCATTAGGCGCGGCGTTTAATGGTTATTTAGAGTTAACGACTTAATATAATTAGAGTGAGCGGCTCACCTTAATTTTACTAAGTATATGAATTGGTCTAATAAAACAAGTTTGTTAGGGTTGTATTTGTCTTAGTAAGAGCTAGTTTTCTAGTGAGCAAGACAAGAATTGATCGCGGCGATAATTCACCAACCTAATTGTTAAGTCGAGTATTAAAGGGAACTAGATTGTAAGTATTAAACAACTGTTAATTATCTAATTAATCTATGATCGAACTATTATGTTGTCTTGCTTGTTTGTCACTTGTACATATTTACATTAGTTATTAGTTATTTGATTAAGAGATTATTAGGTACTCTAGCATGATTCCGAAATCCCCCCCTTCTATGTAAATAATGTATATATTAGTTGTCATATTCTTTATGTGCATAAGAGTTTATTTTTGTTTTAGTTAAGCTTTGAGAGTTAGGAATTTTAATAATCTTCTCGTGGGATCGACCCTTTCTTACCCTTTTACTATTTGTTAATATTTTTGAAGGAATAAGATAGGTATTATAAATTATTAATTTGTATACGATAAACGACACGTATCAAATTTTGGCGCCGTTGCCGGGGAGATTATTTTTTTAGTTCCTAACATGTTAAAGTTTAACTTGGTGTTATTTGCATTTTTTTTGTATAGTTAATTTTATATTTTATTCATTTATGTTTTCTTAGAATTATGCATGCACTGTTACAACTTCACATTTAGACTTATATAAAGACAGATTGCTATTATCTTTTGGGTCCTTGCAAACTAAAGTGCTTATCTTAACATAATCCCATTATATATTATGAAAAGGAATATAGTTCTCTCAGAGGTGGTTGTTTAGTTCTAGTGGTTTAGTACTTATTATATGATAATATGTGTTCTTAGTTGTTTTTTTTTTTTTTTTTTTTTTTTTTGTCAATCTGCTATACTCGTTGTGCTTTAAGAGCTATTGAATATGAATTAAAGTATAGCAGTTGTAGTTAGAATTCTTCAATGCTCATCATCCTACAGGTTAGACTTTTATTTTAGCAATAGTGTCTATCTGCTAACTTATATAGGACTATGTTCACACAAAAGCTGATAGACAATACTTTATAGCTCGCTTATATCAGTACAGTTGTTAATGTTATTGCGTTTTGCTGCTGTCCTGTTTACACATTCAGTGGGATACATTTTTTCCCCCTCTTTTTTCATGCTTTTAACTTATCTTACCTTCATTGCACAAGTCAATTAGTAATAATCTGATTAGGTAGATCTTATGAGTTTTAATGTTCTTTATTTGTGTTAATGCTTAATCTATTTAGAGATAGGCTTTTCAATGTGTTAGATGGGTTATAATAAGTTTGTTGCTTGTTTCTTGGCCAAATTTTTGCAAGCTATGCTCTTATTTGCACTTAGTCTAATAATTGATAGTTGACATAAGTATATAGCATGTTGCCAGCAAAATTTTTGCATGATGTGTGCTTGTGTCATTTCTAAAACATCTACAACAGTGGGTTAATATTGGTTAGCCTTAAATTTTGCTTTATCTTCCTAGCCACTATATATCTTTGATTCTCATTTGGGTTTGTTAATATAATAGCTCAAGGTTTACTACTAGCATAATTTATATCTGAGCAAGTTGAGTTGGCATTTTATCTTGTGGGTTTTGTTTCACTTACATTTTCAACTTTTATGACAGTTATAGAGGGTGTTGTTTAACCTGTGCTCATTTTCTCTTTTCTTTTTGGGAAATAGTTAAAAGAATTATGTGGTTTTAGCAATACTATGTTCAGTTTAGTCTGCACTTATTCTGCATATCTTCACTTATGTAGCAACCTCTGTCAAGCATAGAAGTGTTAAAGAACTTAACAGTTACTATTAGTTGTGTTTCACTCATTGTGTAGATTATGTTGATACATTTGGTGAAGCTAAAATTATATGCTATTGTTAGGTGATGTTATTTGAACTTTCGCAATGGTTCAATCTGCAGCCTTCTCTTGGAAAGTGTTATGTTCTGCTCTTTTGCTTCATTGTCTGTACTTACGATCTACATTGAGACCCATTGGTGCGGTGAGATTGATAGTAGCACAAAGGACATAGGAGCTATCAAATGCTCCGAGAACCACCACTTAATCAGCTAAGTTCTTCCTTCCTCATCTTATTTCCTTTCTATCAATGAGGACATTGATCAGTTTAAGTGTGGGGGAGATAAATGGTGAAAATTTACAATTTTGAACTAGAAATTTGGTGAATTGGCAAAAACATGAGAATGAATCGTGTTTTGTGGTGGCACTCTATGATTTATAATTTTTTAAGTTATGAAAAAAAGATATGTATGTCCTGTTTTATGGAGGAAATGTTGCCAAATTTTCTGTAGCATTTTTATTTTATTCATATATTAAAAAAAAACAAATGTGTTTTTGTTTGCATTAGTTTTAGTATCGTTACATTTAATTAGGATTTCCACCTCTTTATTTCCTAAGGAATGGCTATTAGTAGAAGTTGATAAGAAACTCTAATCTAACTGGTTTTCAACCAAACAAAAAAAAATTTGTTTTAAAATAAAGATTTTGGGAATGCTATGTGATTGGTAAGAGGATGGTCAGACTTGAGAGATTTATAATACAATTGAAAAAGAAATTATCTTACTTCTCTTATAAGCTGGCTAGATAGATAGACCAAAACCTTGTGAGCTTCTGAGCCTATTACACTGACACATCTGCATCAGTCTCATTATTTTCTTTCTTGTGTGATAGTTCCTCAATGAAGTGTGGCTCTTGAACTTGACTTGGTACTCTTTGAAACTTTTGTGACAAATGCTATGAAGAAATGATTTAGGCACTCTTTTCATATATATTTTAGCTCCAGAGATTTTTCTTTTATATAATATTTCCCTTCGTTTAGCCCTTTTTGAGCCTTAAAATCCTTATTTCTTTATTAACCATACATTACAAACCTGCGGCCTCCTACATATTATACCCAAGCCTAGCTAAGGGGAGTTATTAAAGTTGAGTTTGTATTTTAAGCTTTGTTATGAAGAAGAAATATTGCCAAAAGAAAAAGGGAAGAAACGAAACATGGATTATGACATTAGAAAAAAAAATATTTGAGAAGAAAAACAGAAGAATAAAAAAAAAGTGTTGAAGATTATATATTGGTGAAAATGCTATGAATTATATGTGAAATTGTTGCAATTGCATTATTATTTGTGGTTGAGGATGAGGTGATATAAAAGAAATTAATGTAGTTGGAGCCTGATGTTCAATGTACAAAAGGAGTTTGTTGTGACTGAAACATCTTATTAAGTCATGTATTTTTGCTCCCTTTAGCTTGGCTTATTGTTAACTCCACGTTCCAAAATTAGCCCTACCTTTTAAACCTTAGCCACGTTACAACCTGTTAAAAGACCTTTTGATCTTTATGTATTTTGTCACCATCCAAGCTGAGAATTGAGTCGATAGACAAGTTTAAAGAAATATACTTCATTTTGAGTCGACTTGGTTGTAGGTTTGAGTGATATATCATATAACCCTAAACACATGAGAGTTGAGTGATTAATTTATACTTGTAACGGTCTATTTATTGAACCTAATGCACACAAAGTGTGAATTCATGCTAGCTATTTTTGAGTTGTGAAGAGAACCATTTTTCAGGAAGTATTATGAGTTTTAATAGTTTGAAAGTTCAAATGCTAAGAATATAGCATCCCCACTAATATTTTCACTGTTTTCATGATTAACTTTAAAATGTTTTAGTTTCTTATCTTGTAATTATTTAATTTAGTTATTTCCAATAAAGAAAATTGAGGTGGTATATTAGTCTTGCTTTTAGTATTAGATTGCATGTAGTTCTCTATTAGTAATGTTTTGATCGAGGGCGATCAAAAGCTAAGTGTGGGGGATTTGATAAGTGCATATATTTCTATATTTTTGGCCCTAAAGTTAGTTTTATAATTATCTTCTATGTGTTAATTTATAATATTTATTGAATTTTATTATTAATGGGTTATTTATGTTCTTAATTATTTTATTTAACAATTATCTTAAATAGTGTATTATTTTTATTATAGGTACTCACAAGTTGACTTTGTGAAAGAAAGTCAACAAGAATAAAAGAAGAAGAAAATACTTTCATAATAAGTATACTACAAAGAAGCCATCTTAAGTGGATTGCTAAGAAAAGAAAAAAATAGAACAAGAAAAGGCAACAGAAGCTCACGTGAGCTTGTGTAAAAAGAAAAGAAGCGAAGTGCAAAGCAAACCCATATTTTCTTCCTCCTCATTTCCTTCATCAGTGAGCAGTGAAAGAGATAATAGGAAATTTCCTAGTTTTCAATTCCACGATCTGTACAGTAAAGGAAAGAGAAATGTTCCCTTCAATCAATATTCTTCAGCGAATCAAGAGCTTAATTTAGGGAATCAAAATCAATTGTTTACTTCTTCTTGACAAGTAATTTCCAAAAATCGATAAGTGGGGATTTCTCAATTGGATATATAAGACCCTAATTTCTATCGAAAGAGTGACACACAAGTATACACAATGTAAGGGTTTTGTGAGATAATGGAGATAGTCCGAGTTCAATTGATGACTTTGGCGTTGAAGGCCTATAAAGGTGGACGATCGTTCTTTGTGGGTGAAATCGAAGGCAGCGGCTGCGTCGGCGGAACTCCAATCTACGAGTTTTTCCCTTCTTACTTTCAATTAATTAGTTTTAATTGTTCTTGTGTTCATGACTTCTTAATTTTAGATATAGTTTTCAGTTGTTTTGATGTTCTTATACTTTTAGTTCACATGATTGAACGCGACGTTAATCATGGTTTAATAGTTGATTTAGTAATTATTCAATTCATATTATCGGGTTCTTAATATAAATTTAATCTCTTTGCTTGTGATTGTGCGCACGGTTACAATTAGAGAGTCATTAAATTATGCTAAGTAGTCATTAGGCGCGGCGTTTAATGGTTATTTAGAGTTAACGACTTAATATAATTAGAGTGAGCGGCTCACCTTAATTTTACTAAGTATATGAATTGGTCTAATAAAACAAGT
This sequence comes from Beta vulgaris subsp. vulgaris, assembly GCF_026745355.1. Taxonomy (NCBI): domain Eukaryota; kingdom Viridiplantae; phylum Streptophyta; class Magnoliopsida; order Caryophyllales; family Amaranthaceae; genus Beta; species Beta vulgaris. The sequence continues at coordinate 14,752,683 of NC_079205.1, read as the reverse complement.
TTGTTAGGGTTGTATTTGTCTTAGTAAGAGCTAGTTTTCTAGTGAGCAAGACAAGAATTGATCGCGGCGAAATTCACCAACCTAATTGTTAAGTCGAGTATTAAAGGGAACTAGATTGTAAGTATTAAACAACTCTTAATTATCTAATTAATCTATGATCGAACTATTATGTTGTCTTGCTTGTTTGTCACTTGTACATATTTACATTAGTTATTAGTTATTTGATTAAGAGATTATTAGGTACTCTAGCATGATTCCGAAATCCCCCCTTCTATGTAAATAATGTATATATTAGTGTCATATTCTTTAATGTGCATAAGAGTTTATTTTTGTTTTAGTTAAGCTTTGAGAGTTAGGAATTTTAATAATCTTCTCGTGGGATCGACCCTTTCTTACCCTTTTACTATTTGTTAATATTTTTGAAGGAATAAGATAGGTATTATAAATTATTAATTTGTATACGATAAACGACACGTATCATCTCTCCATCTCATACTCTGCAAACTATTATCACACTCCTCTCTCATGATCACCCCTAAATTTTATCTTTACTTTCTGAGTTTTTTTGTGGGGATATACCAAGGTAATAGGACATTTTGTAGGGATATACCTCACCAAAAAAATATTGTGGGGTATACCAACCTAAATTTAAGTTTTGTTAAAAGGTACCAGAAATACTATTTTCGGCAAGAAAGTCAAATTTTCGGCCTCTGACTTGCTTAATTAGTCTTTGTATAGTTTGTGATATTCAGTTGCTTCTATTACATTCATTTTATTCCAACTTCATGACTATCACTTTGTGGCTCACTCGCGAGTTCCTACCAAGTCAAAGGCCGAAAATTTGACTTTCTCGCCGGAAATAGTGTTTTTGGCATTTTTAACAAAACTTAAATTTAGGTTGGTATATCCCCACAAAAAAACTTTAGTAAGGTATATCCCCATAAAATGCCCTATTACCCTAGTATATCCCTACAAAAAACTCTTAGTCAAAGATGATGATTCTCTCTATTTCCTTGGTTTGAGCTGCAAGTTTTCTGTTATATGAATGGAAGACTTTAAGAAGCTTCTCCTAAAATCATGGTGATAAATATTAATTTTGATTTAAAATATTATAATCATGTATTTAGAATATTTTAAAACTGACTTCTAACCCGTGTGGTTAGTGGTTGATGTAGTTAATGTCATGGCGGATCACGTGTCACACCTTTCTTTTCCAAAAAGAGTTGATTGAAATAGCCCTTGCTCTATATATTGCTTTCCTTAGAGTCAAAATTAGATTACACTAAGCCATACATCCACTTTCGCTCCCGCTTTTGACAGTCCCGTTTATCATCTCTCTTCCCTTCTTGCACCGTCCCTGCACCATATTTGGTTGGCCACTGTTCTAGCCATGCTTTTGATTTTATACCCGTGCAAATTGCACAGGAAATTTATTATTTTATAAATTTAAGATTACTTTATGTTATTTTTCCTAAAATCGGGATTTAAATATTTAACCCATTGATCTATAAAAGTAATAATATAAAAGTTAAGAATAAAAGAAATAATATATACATAAAAGTTTGTTAAAGTAAATTTTGATTTGCTATTAACCATATACATTTTCTAAAGCATGAGTTGTTAGCTACAGATCATCAATGGTTGGATTCATGATTCTTTACTTATTTAAAGAAAAAATGGCGCACTCTATTCTTTAATGTTCTTATCTTTGCTTATTCAGAATCTTGGGTGCACACATTTGATTATCAATTTTTTGTAATATATCATTAACAAATTTAATTGATTTAGGCATATCTTATACGATATTATTAACACATACGGAGTATTAAGATAAAATTATATTAAAGTTTTCAAATTCTAGACCTTGAAATAAAAGTGAATAGACATTGTAGAGAAGTAAAATAGTTTTAACATATTACCATCAATGTCATTAACTATAGTCAATGCTTTTGGACTTGAGAACTCTATGAGAACAACTATATCTAAATTTGAAAACTATAGCTTGTGACTTATATTTTATTATCTTATATTAAGAATAATTAGATCTGGCTTATGACCTATACGTTGTACAACTATGATTTTCGTAAATTGGACTTGATATATGAAATTTTAATTCAATACTTTTGAATTGGCAATATGAAAATACTTTTTACATATTACCATCAATATGATTAACTATAGTCAAAACTAATAACTTGTGGTTTAGATGTTATGACCTTGTTTTGAGAAAAATTAGAATGGGCTTATGACTTGCACGTTGTACAATTATGATAATTTTCGTCTGCTCACGAGAAGTTTTTTTTTTAAAAAAAGCGTAGTGACAAATTTGCTTAAATCGTAGCTGCAAGTTTTGCAAATAAACAATATTGAGTATAGTCATATAATATCATATTCCAAAAATCATATTTTGATTTTTTATGCCTAGTATAGTAATTTGACTAACCATTTTTTAAAAAAGTTAATTTAGAAAGTCTTTACTCTACCCATTGCTTTACTTTGAGAATCAGATAAATTAAAATTACAATTCACCCTACTGGGACTCAATCATGCAACTACTTCGCTCCAGTTGTTCACATTTCTCTCTGGCTTCCCTTTTGCGCACTGATAGTAGATTTGTTGATGCTTTAAAGAAAAGAAGATGAAGACATAGGATAAACTACTACATTCTCTCTCCTCAATTAAGGATAAATTTCATTTTTCTAGATAAATAATCTAGTCTTTGCTTTGTACTATTAAAACTGCAACCTGGATAAGCATAAAATTCTAACAGACTTTTACTTGAGTACCTATCCGAACTTAAAATTAAAATTGTAATCACAGAAGTTTTGTTTTCTGTATGTATATTTAGTTGCTAATTGTGAAAAAAAATATTAAGTGTAAGCTATGGAGCTAAACGCCCAAGGCCATAGTTTTTCGGGCCTTTATTAGATTTTATTTTCAATGTTTTATAGTGGTAGAGTTCCATCGTTTTCAATTTAAGGTTGTAACTCTGATTTATAGACAATATTTTGAACAATAATTATGAGGCTAAAACGACATAATTCCTCTGTTTTTTTTTGTTGTTCCTGAATTTTTCATTGGGAAATTTCAATATATTGTTCCTATTTTAAATCTTTCCATATGTAGTATAATTTATGAATGAAATTTATCATTAGATTTTAATATGTTGTTCCTATTTTGTATCATTGGTTGCTTAACATCCAATAACTCGAAAGGCTAAAACTTTATTTTTAGTTGATTTTAATTTTATTTAAAATATTGGAATCTTGCCCACTATTCGGTTGAATTTGCATCTTCCCCGATTCCAAATAGGAACAACAAAAGAAAACAGAGCGAGTATCTTTTTACATACTTCAGCGCTAGCGGTATAGTATAATCTAAAAAGTTGAAGGAAACTATGCAGAACAAAAAATAATAAGTAAAATATACAAGGGTATCCAATAGAAAAACCCTAAAAAATATCTTATCATCGAAAATTATTACTAGGATTTGATGTAGCCAAACAAATAATTGATAATCTAAAATATCTATTAGTAGGTGTAGCCAAAAAAATTATATTCTAGACAAAAAAAAAATTTATAATCTAGACAAAAATACATATCAACAAATTAAAATTTAAATTAATTCTATAGCGTTATATATTTATATATTGCAGCAATTCAATTATACTTATATTTTACCATTTCTATAGCGTTCACCATTTCTATAGCAATTCATAAATTTATTTCTGACGCAAAAACGAATCTTAGAGATGTCCATCATTCAATTATTCGACATATATGAGATATATAATGTTTAAAACCTTATTTAAAGCGTCATAAAAGATACAACATTTTTTATTGTCATCTTTTGAATATACAATTATTAGAAATTATCATGCATTAACAGAATATTGAATGTACATTTACATCTAATGATCTTATCATAGTCTCAATAATAACATAACAGAATATTTTGAATTAGCATAATATGTTTTAGTTTTCTCCCGCGCTTTTTCTCTCTCTAAGTTTTCTCTCGGTTTTTCAAAAACCGTTGCCATGGCCAGAAAACATGGAGGTGGAAGGAAAAGTGCGAGACCTAGAGGTCCAAATTCGTGGCGCGCTTTATTTTGTAAAAAATTAAAATAAAATTTGATGACATGAGAATTATACGTGGCGCGCTTTATTTTTATTTTTATTAGGAAATTAAGTTAGCCCAAGAGCTAACTCCTACAAGGCTACTAACCTGTAGGAAACACCAACACATTGGCTGATAAGACATGCTATAGGCAATTAGGCATAATGTTGGGGGTAAGGATCGAACCCCTGACCTCAAGGGCCAAGGGAGAGCTCTCTACCCAAATGAGCTAACTCATGCTCCCAAAAAGTTCCTCCTTAGCTTATATATATATATTGGTGAATCTATCATCTTATTAATTCCCTTTCTCTCTTCTTTCAAATTTGAGACAAAACTTTTAATTTGACAAGCAACATAGAAATAATTATAACAAATAATCATGGATATCATGAGTTATTTCTACTAATTACAATAAATGAACTAATAAGTATAATCCTCTTCCTATCAACTTCATAAAGTTCCTTGTTTTTCTTCCAAAACTTTCCTAAATTGAGGACAAAAATTAAACTTTGAATTTGACAGTTAACAACAAATTAGAATATACCTACGGACCTACCAATTACTATCAACAAATTGAACTAATTAGCAAGTCTTGAGTTTCTTGATTTTTTTCAGGTCATCACTATTGGAACCTCTAATATTCTTCTTCTTCCAAGAACCAGGAAAAGATGGCACCTTATTAATGTGGATGCAAAGATGACCCTTTGATCGACACGAGACGACTCGAATGGTGTCTCCTTCCTTCAAGCCATTATCTTCTCGGAATTCACTCCATAACCCGTTCAATGCATAGCCAAATCCCTTCTTACGGTAGTAATACCATATACCTAAAAACATGTCATATTCTTTATCAGATAAACCACACGTCAATTTAACTTGTATCTTGGCCTGGTTTTTCAGGGCTTGTTCCTCTGCATCAGTTAAAAACTTCTTTGTCTGACTTGCCGGCATCGAAAGACGATTGTGACTCTTGCTCATGTCGGTCAGATTGAGTGTTTTCACAATCACAAGTTTAGGATCTGTTAGAATAATGTAGAAAAATCTAGAAAAGATAATTACCTAAGAGTCCTAGAAAAATCTAGAGTATGAAAGACTAGGGGAAACTCTATAGCTGATATATAGATTTCCTAGAATTCTCTAGTTAGATGAAACATCTAGATTAAGGCTCTAATATGTCGGTTGACAAAAAGTAACCGACATAAGTAACTATAAATACCATGTATCATCAAAGTTGTAAGGAAGACCATAGCCAATACAATACAACAATTCCACATTACTCAACCACTACTACCACTTCTTCGTGAGCTACACCAAAAATAAAGAAAGCAAATACCATTATATCTTGTGCAAATTAATTTTTTTCTAACAATTGGTATCAAGAGTCATTATAAACCAAAGCCTTCAACAATTTAAACACAAAATAATCCAACTCCCTTAAAAAAAAACCAAACACCACATAAATTAAAATGACTTCCCCAAATACTTCAACCTCAAACGCATTTAACTACCCTCAAGTAAATTGGGTACCCACATTTAAGGGAGAAAAATATCAACAATGGTCTATCCAAATGAAATCCATATTTATCTCACAAGATTTGTGGGAGTTAGTACAAAATGGTTATGAACAACCAAATGACTTTACCCAAGAAGCTACTTGGGATGAAGCACGCCGCAAGCAATACAAACAAAATCGGATAAGGGATAATTATGCCCTATCCTTGATCTATCGGGGAGTAGATGAAACTGTTCTCCATACCATCATGGCTGCTACAACGGCCAAGGAGGCTTGGAGTATCCTGGAGACAAAATATAGGGGCTCCGAAAAGGTAATACTCTTCAAACTCCAATCTTTATGGAGAGACTTTGATAATTTATTAATGGTGGAAAATGAAACAATTCAAGAATTTTTAGTCGAGTAACAAATATTATAAATCAAATCCGAACTAATGGAGATAAAATTGAAGATGTCCAAGTTGTTCGGAAAATATTAAGAAGTCTCCCAAAAATTATGATCATATAGTGGCTGCTATAGAAGAGTCTAATAAAGATTTATCTAATTTAAGTTTAACTGAATTAATGGGCTCCCTTCTAGCACATGAAGATAGAATGCGGAGATTTATAGAGCAACCACTAGAACAAGCTTTTCAAGCAAAATTAAAATTCTCTAATAATGGAGAAAATAAAAGTAGAAATGGCTACGGTAAAGGAGGTACTTCATATAACCGTAGCAGGGGGAGAGGAAGTTATAAAAATCAAGGAATTCGAGAAAATAATCAATCTGACTCCTATTGCAATTTATGTAAGAAAAATGGCCATAATACACAAGATTGCCGGTATAAGTGTAAAAGATGCAAAAAGCACACTCATTTTGAAAAAGATTGTTGGTTCTGGCAAAAGGAGGAGGCCAATTTTACGGAAAATAAGGAGCCTAGAGATCAATTATTTTATACATGTTTAAATGCTCACCAAGAGTCAAATGATATATGGTATATCAATAGTGGTTGTTCTAACCACATGACTGGCAATAAAAATTCATTTGTCAGTCTAGATGAGAATATAAAAACACAAATTACTCTTGGTGATGGAAGCAACCAAGAGGTTGCTGGCAAGGGGACAATAGCCGTTAGAACAAAAAACGGCTCCTCTAAAATTATTTCTGATGTTTTCTATGTCCCCGGGCTTGCACAAAATTTATTAAGTGTAGGCCAACTAATTCAAAGAGGCTATATGGTGAAATTTGATGCTAATAAATGCCTCATATTTGATAAGAGAAAAGGGCAACTAATTACTACTACTCAAATGGCTCCTAATAAAATATTTCCATTAAGAATGCAATTGGATCATAATGTTGCCCTGAGTTCTGTAGTGGATGAGTCCACATTGTGGCATTTAAGATTTGGGCATCTAAATTTTAACAGTTTAAAACTGTTAAAACAAAAAGAAATGGTGATTGGGCTTCCACCTATAACTAATGAAAGAAAAATATGTGAGGGCTGTATATATGGCAAAATGCATAGATTGCCATTCCCTACTTCATCCTGGAAGGCCAGAGCTCCATTAGAGCTTGTTCATGCAGATATATGGGGCCCTACCAGAAATCCGTCTCTTGGCGGAAAAAGATATTTTCTGTTATTTGTCGATGATTTCACTCGCATGATGTGGGTTTATTTCTTGGAGCAAAAATCAGAAGCATTTTCCCACTTCATGCAATTTAAAGCCCTCACAGAAAAACAAAGTGGGCATTCAATAAAAATTCTAGGAACAGATCGTGGGGGAGAATTTACAAGTAAAGAATTCAACAGCTTATGTAAGGAGCATGGAATCAAAAGAGAATTAACTGTCAGACGCACACCTCAGCAAAATGGTGTTGCGGAGAGAAGAAATCGGACCATTGCTGAGATGGCCCGAAGCATGATGCAAGGCAAAAACTTGCCCAAATGTTTTTGGGCCGAAGCCGTACATACGGCTATCTACATTCTCAATCGATCACCCACGAAGGTCGTCATGGGTATGACACCCTATGAAGCTTGGCATAAAAGAAAGCCAAGAGTGGAGCACCTCAAAGTATTCGGGTGCATCGCATATGCCCACATCCCAAAAGAAAATCGGGAAAAACTCGATGGAAAAGGAGAAAAATGTATCTTCATTGGATACAGTGACGAATCCAAAGGATATCGTCTCTATCAACCTGAATCTAAGAGCCTAATAATCTCAAGAGATGTCATATTCGATGAAGGAGCTCAATGGACGTGGATGGAGAATGAATCTCAGCCACGTGAAGGAGATTTTCTTCCACCAAGCCCAAGAGAGGATGAAGGCCCAAACCATCCAGCAACACAATCATCCTCCAGTCCACCATCACCGAGATCTCCAACAACATTCTCGAGATCGGTGAGTCCAACATCAGGATCAAGCTCTCAAAGCTCAGCTCCAGTAGTACGACGTTCATAAAGAGAGCGGCGACCACCAAGCTACTTGGAGGATTTCCAATGCAATCAAGCTATCATGGCTCTCTTCACTAGCGAACCACATAGCTTTCAAGCAGTGCCGGCCCTAAGGGTAGGCGGGAGGTGCTGTGGCCTAGGGCCCATGGAGCAATAGGGGCCCAAAGATTTTACTGTTGCATTTTAATTACTCCAAGGTTGTTTTCGTTCCTAATTAATTACATGTAGATGGAGTAAATGCAACACAAAACCACAAAGTTTCAATGTTCTAGTAAAACGTGAAATATTATTGTGCAATTAATCTTTTGATTCTTCTCCTTTTCTGTAGTTATTGGCATTGGCAAATTAGGTAAGTGCAACTTTAAAATTAACCACTCAAATTCTTTTTCTATGTTTTTATTATTTGATGTGTCTATTGAGTAGTCTAAAGTTTCCTTTAAAATCACGATAATTATTGAACAACCAATGGCCAAGAGATCAAGCCCTCTGTTTTTTAGTGAATGATAATTACTCTGTACAAGAGATGGGATAGTATTAGGTTTCAGACAAGGTTTAAGAAGAGATGCATCAGCTGTCTTCATTATTAAAATAGAGAAGGTTATTTTTTCTCATTAGTCCATTTTAGGGTTCTTTTTTCTATATCCATCATCATTACGAGATCAGTAATCTTGACTTTTGACATTTTTTTAGTTAAATACGTTCAAACTTAAACTACTTATTTAACATATTTTACCTTACTTTTCTAACTAATATGCAAAATCAGATGTAAATATGTAATATATTGTTGAATTCATCTCAATATATTAGTGAATATTGCAACCTAAAAAAAGTTAGAGAAATTTTTTTTTAATAACACTACTACGAAAGTAGCTTAGTCTATTTTAATAGTTATCATACTTTGATGTATGATAACTAGCGAGTGTCTCCATAATAAAATCAACAAATGACAAACACGCCAGTATATTATTTTATCATAAAGGCGGAGGGGCCTCATATGAAAGTTCGCCTAGGGCCCTTGAAATATCAGAACCGGCCCTGCTTTCAAGAAGCATCACAAGAAGAGAAATGGATCGAGGCCATGAATGAAGAAATCAAGATGATCGAGAAAAACAACACATGGGAGCTTGTTGAGAAACCTGAAGACAAAGAAGTCATCGGTCTCAAATGGGTCTACAAGGTCAAGTATAACGAAGATGGCTCCATCCAGAAATACAAGGCTCTTCTCGTCGCAAAAGGTTACTCCCAACAACCAGGGATTGACTTTAACGAGACATATGCTCCCGTTGTCCGCATGGAGACTATCAGGTCAGTCCTTGCTCTTGCTGCTCAACTTAAATTACCAGTCTTTCAATTAGATGTCAAGTCGGCATTTCTAAACGGTGAGCTCGAAGAAGAAGTATATGTTGAGCAACCGCAAGGATATCTCATCGAAGGCAAAGAAGACAAAGTATACCGCCTTCATAAAGCTCTTTATGGGCTTAAACAAGCACCCAGGGCCTGGAATAGCAAAGTAGATGGCTACATACTTCAAAATGGGTTTACAAAAAGCCCAAGTGAGCCATCACTATATATCAAGGCCCAAGGATCACAAGATTTTCTCATATTGTGTCTCTATGTAGATGATCTAATCTACACAGGCACTAATCCGAAAATGATTAAGGAATTTAAGAAGGCAATGATGTCGGAATATGAAATGACCGACCTTGGTGCCATGAAGTACTTCCTTGGCATGCAAGTCAAGCAAAACCCAGGAAGAATTTTTCTCTCACAGGAGAAATATGCAGACGACCTACTAAAGAAGTTCAACATGAGTGAATGCAAGCCATTGGCTACACCAATGGCACTTAATGAAAGGCTATCTAAGAATGATGGCAAAGAGAAGGTCGATGCATCAATATATCGAAGTTTCACTAGTACAAAAAAGGCAATTTGCGTCGGATGTGAGGCGCCTATTTGCGTCGGACTATGATGCGACGCCAAAGCCCTCGACGCAAATGACCTATAGTTGATCTGCGTCATACGCAGAAACGACGCAGATTAACTAGCTATTTGCGTCGCACGTTGTATACGGTGCCGCAGCAGATGGGTCTCCCCAGCCAACATAGAGCTTTATTCGGAGTAATGTGCGTCGCACATCTCCTCGGGTGCGACGCAGATGAGTGATTTGCGTCGAACCTTGGGATACGTGCGACGCAAATAAATTTTTTTTGAGAGGGAAAAGAAAATTAATTTTATGAACAGAATAAGGCTCTGTTGCAAACGCCATTGAAGGATCTACAAAATCAGTAAGTTTAACACAAAAATCTGCTCTAACACAAAAAAAAACTAAAAATTAATATCCAATCATTACTATACATCAAATTATGAGAAAAAATTTACAATTACAACTTGAATTACATAGATCCAAAAAAATTAAAAAAATCGAAGGCAATACAATATAAATTAAAATCTGAATCTAATACTTGAGGTCTTCAATCTGAATCTAATAACCTCAATGTTCTTCAATCTTCAACCAACTACAGCCGCCCTTCACCTTCGCCCTTAAAAAAATTTAAATTGAAAAAAACGAAAGGCCAAACAAATCAGATCTAAAATTGATAAAAACGAAAGGCCAAACAAATTAAATCAGATCTAAAATTTAAAAAAACGAAAGGCCAAACAAATAAAATCTAAAATTTACAAAAACGAAAGGCCAAAGAAATCAGATCTAAAATTTAAGAAAATGAACCTGTAAGTTGATGAACATCGACGGCAACCATGTGAAGCATCGGCAGCAGCAACCACCATGAGAAGCATCGGCGAGTTTGTTTGATACCAACCGGTAGTGAGGCGACAAAATATGAAGTTAGAAATCGAGAATTTAGGGTTAATGATTTCTGTAGGGTGAGTGACGCCAAGAATCGAACTAAAATTACCCTTTTGGAAGGAAATTTGACGCCAAGAATCTAAGAATCGAGAATTTACAATCTCCGCGTCGAGAATAATGTTGGCTATTAAAATTTGTTGGCTGGTGAGTGAGAGCAGGAGAGAATTTGGAAGGAACGAACTAAAATTTGAGAGAGGAAAATTTGAGAGTGAGAAGCGGAGTGGGTAGGAGTTAGAGTGAGGAGAATTTAGGTTAAAGATGTTAAGGGGCGTGCGTGGGTAGGATAGGTGGGCCGCAAATATGCGTCGGACCTCATGGCCCATCCGACGCACATTGGTCTTTTGCAACGCACTAAAATATAGTGCGACGCAGATAGTGGAATTTTCCTTTTTCAAGGAGAACATGATTTGCGTCGTATGTGCCAGGTGGTCCGACGCACATTAGGCTTTTGCAACGTACCTATGGTATGTGCGACGCATAAGCTCGTATTGGTGCTCATTTACCCATGATATGCGTCGCACTCTTCTTTGCGTGCGACGCAAATTACCCTTTTGCGTCATTTCCGTTTCAGTGCGACGCAAATCAGGGGACGCAAATGGTCGTTTTTCTACTAGTGTTTGGTCGGCTCTCTCATCTACCTCACACATACTAGGCCCGACATAGTACATGCTGTCAGCATAGTATCCAGATTCATGAGTGAGCCAAGTAAGGCTCACTTAGCAACAGCAAAAAGGATTCTCAGGTACGTCAAGGGAACAAAAAGTTATGGAATTTTGTAGGAAACAGAGGAGAATCACAAGCTTACAGGATACACAGACAGCGATTGGGCCGGAAGCATTGACGATCGGAAGAGTACAAGTGGCTACGTCTTCCAGCTGGGAACCAAGGCCATATCTTGGTCATCAAAGAAACAAGCAACAGTAGCCCTGTCATCAGCAGAAGCAGAGTACGTAGCAGCAACAAGTGCATCATGTGAAGCGGTATGGCTTAAAAGAATTCTCAATGATCTACAACATACAACAGAAGAACCAACAACTATCTACTGCGACAACATGTCAGTAATAGCCATGACGAAGAATCCAGTTTTTCACAGCCGCACGAAACACATCGAAATACGACATCATTTCATCTGAGAGTTGGTTGACAAACAAGAGATCGAGCTACAATTCTGCAAGACGGGGGAGCAGCTCGCTGACATATTCACTAAAGCAATTCCGAGAGAGAAGTTGATCCAGTTCAGAAGACAACTTAGAGTTCAAGATTTTTCCCATTAGGGGGAGTATTAGAATAATGTAGAAAAATCTAGAAAAGATAATTACCTAAGAGTCCTAGAAAAATCTAGAGTATGAAAGACTAGGGGAAACTCTATAGCTGATATATAGATTTCCTAGAATTCTCTAGTTAGATGAAACATCTAGATTAAGGCTCTAATATGTCGGTTGACAAAAAGTAACCGACATAAGTAACTATAAATACCATGTATCATCAAAGTTGTAAGGAAGACTATAGCCAATACAATACAACAATTCCACATTACTCAACCACTACTACCACTTCTTCGTGAGCTACACCAAAAATAAAGAAAGCAAATACCATTATATCTTGTGCAAATTAATTTTTTTCTAACAGGATCAACCATCTCATCATCATCATCATCATCACTACTAGAAGACTGATCATTATAACATGTGTTTTCAGGCTTAATCTCATCGTCACCAATACTCGAATGCTCGGACAGATTGTTCGGTGGGAGAAGATGATTATTGTTGTGGTTGTCTGTAGGAACAGCAGGTGTGGTGACGCTCAACAGTAGAAGAGCTTCTGCTGCTTCTTTTTCTTTCTCCGTCCATTCATCATTTCCTTTGCATTTTCCATGGCGGCAGAATCACAGAAATTGAAGGGAAAATTGCACTACTGGAAGAAATAATTAAACTTGAAAGATTTTATGAATGAAGGTGAAGAAATAAAGAAAGAAAGAAAGCGGAGATATAGGAGCCCTTATATTAGGGTTGTTAAAGATATGTAAAAAAAAAGATGTTTCCTTATTTAAAGAGAATTTTATTAGATAGAGATAGATAATATCATATTAGGCGATATCTTTACCGTTAGGAAGTTAATGAAGCTTAGGACTTCTATTTATTTTGGCGGGAACTCATGCTTATTGTAAAGGGTTTTTTTTTATTAATTAATGATCATTTAGTATTTGCTTTTTCTAAAAAGTTTGCGAAATATGATTCTAATGTGGATTTAATAATTGCATGTTCTTTTTTTTTACCATGTTTTACACATTACTATTACATTTTTTTTTTGAATTATACCTCCTTAAATCAACTGACTCACTAAAAATCACCAGCTTAATTCACTCTTGGATAAACTTTTTAACCAACTAGGACACATCTCTGAATGTTTTTATTACTGCCTTTTCTCCACACTCTTTCCCTAATTTGTATTTACAAATAAAAATTGTCTATTTCTCATCTATAATTAATGGATCTTAACCAGATGATAATTACGTATTTTGAAAGTGTTAAAAGGTAAGAGTATTGAACGAGATTTCGTAAGCAGGGTTCTTGCATGGTTGAATTTGATATTTTTTAATGACTTGATTAATTTGCTACGTTGAGGCTAATTTATTTGAAGTAATTACTAATTTCTTGAGGTCAGCCCTAGCAATAATTAACTTTCTTCTTCACTTATATATATAATCAAAGGTGCATGGATCTCTTACTTTATCTCTTTCAATAAAAATGTTCAACTTTCTGTCTCCTCCTGTAAAATAATACTCCATAAACTCGTATCACATTTACTAATTAATAAAATATTTCATAATTAAATAATATGTACGCCAATTTTAATCACTTTTCATTCCTACTTTACCAAAATAGATTAACTCGGTTGTTTTATAACAAAGTCAAAAGACTCCTTCATACGAAGGAAGTATACTTGTCTACCTCAAACTCTTTGTGAACTATCCTTGATCTTTTTCTCTTATCTTGTTGAATAGTGCTAACACAAAGTCTTAAAAAGACGGTCTTACGTTAGTCTTAACGTGAGACCTGACCAGACCAAGAGATATATATTTTTAAAATACGGATCGCGTCTCACAAATTCTCACGATAATATTTTGGCGAATTAGTTAATATTTTTGGCGAATTAGTTAAGTATTTTAGCACAATAGTTTACAGCTGGTAATCTTTATGCATACTTTCATTGTTTTTTAGTTACCATATTCAATAAATTAGTTAGTGTTGTTTTATAATTAGTTAAGATTAATTGAGCATTATTTTGGTTTCTAATATAAATGAACAACTTTTTTACAGATCGAAATGTCAAATACAAAAAGACAACCTGAAAAAATAACTTAAAATAACCTAACATTTGGAGTAATTATTGTACCAATTTCAGTTTGGTTCTTGAAATTTATTTTTTAGTCTTAGCTTCTCAAAATGACTTTTCTTTCTTGCACTTCCTGATCTCTTTGTTTATGAACCATACGGGTATAAAATAACCAATGTAGTTGTACTTGATGAGCATCGTTCTTCTATAATTAGTTTTGTTGTTAAGACTTTATTTATGATTGTAAGAGTATCTTCGTAGACTTCTTGGAGTGCCTTTCTTACATTTTCATTATCTTGACTTTTGAGAATGAGATTGTAAAACTAATTTTCTCGCGGTTTCATATCGCCATGTGGTCACATTGGTTTATCTATTCATTTCTCGATTCCACACTTTCCTCTTTACATATCTAATCCACCTTTTGCACATATACCCATGTAGTATTTTTGTGATCTATCAGATTTAAATAAGTGTCTGTAGACGCAAAGTAGTTTGTTTTAATGTATGGTCTTCTTCTCCTTTGTTTGGTTTTCCGAGTCTTTCTGGCCCCTGTGAACATCTTTTCTTAATGTATTAAAGAGGGCCTCTCTAACCGGTGAAAAGTAGTGGGTGTCCACTAACGGCTATTCCTGGCTCGGCTCCGATAACGCAATTCCGGGAGGAGTGATTGAACGCATGTGCATGATTTCTAAGCATGAAAATACAACAATCCTAGCAGCATAACTATTACGAATAATTAATAACTAATAACGTTTAGGTATTAGTTTGTTTTTCAAATAAAAAGTTAAACTTTCAAATGCAAAAGTTAAGTTTTCAGTACCAAAAGTGATCTGATCTGTTTCTTCAAAGTTTTTCCAAGTGCAAGTTATCATCTAACAATGGGCAGTATATATTACCCTTTTTGATGAATATGTATCAAACTCTTCTTTTACTTCAACATGATAAACATCTGATCAGGTGAAAAAATAAAGTAAGTGTTTGTGGACATTATCATTGCAAAGTCGTGCTCAAATATTTTACTTACATACAAATTAAACATCCAATGCTAATGGAGGAGGAAAACAATATAGGTTTTAGGGCGTCTCGATGGATTAGAGAAGAAAGAGAGAATGTTTATGTATATTGAAGTTAGGGTTGTTGGAGTTAAGGCTTGGAAAAGCCTTGGCTCATTTTGTTGTTTGTCCCACATTGCTTATGGGAGGGAATCTCTTCATGTTTTTATATTCCCTCCCTCCTTCCATCTATTGAGTTGGTTCTAGAGATGCTTTTGTGGTTGGATGATATGTTTGGTTTGGGCTTGCTATCACACACGCGCGCCGCCCGCCCGTACCGGCTCAGGGCTTTGGGCCTTGGGCTTTGGGCCTTAGGCTTTTGGCTTTGGGGAATATACTTAACTTAACTAAAGTTTTGGACCCGGGAGCTACGCATGTGTGGCCGTTGGGATTCTGTAATTTTTTTACCGTTACAGTATTCATGGCAAATCCCAAATAATCCGCCCAATTTATTACTGCCCGTTTTTAGGCCTGATTTTTCCCTATCAAAATCAGTGCCTTCTGTTTAGTGAAATACACACAAAAACAAACACTCTCTTCTTCCTTCTCTTCTTCTGTCTCTTCCTGGGTTTTCGTGCTTTTCTCCAAAGCTCAGTTTGCTAGTAGTGGCATTCTTAGCTACTGTGTTAACCTTGGGGAGCATTCCGGCCACGTTCGATAACCACCATTGTCGTGCCGTAATTGCTTTCAAGTCAGTGGTCTCCTACCACGGCACGATCTTGAAAGTTATCTTCTCTGTCATTGCAATTCTCTTATTCTAAGAAGGGTCAATAAAATGCATTATAATCAGCGGGCGGTCTCCTACCACGGCACAGTCTTGAGGTTTGATGCACGTGTGTGATGTCAGCATGACATCAGCGGTCTCACGTTAACACTAACGTGAGACCGTCTCTCGAAAGACGGACTCTAGTACTAATACCTTGATTATGATTCTTTCTGCGAGTTAATAACATAATTTAGTGAATGCACTATCATATCATAGCACATTATATCATATCACCTCATATTATTTTATATATATATATAGAACATAGTACAAAAGCCAGCTCACGAGGTCTCGACATTTTGCGTCCTCATTAGAAGTCATTTGTCACGCTTATTATGTGTCGTGTCATTGCCTTTAAAAAGAAACAGAGTCCCAAATTGATAAAAATACATATATAAATTTTAGGATAAGAAGAAATAGAGTCGGGTTCATACTAATTGTAGTAAATCAATTATAGCTTTTAATATATAGTTCCGAAAATTATAAGTTTTGTGCTGTTAGAAATTATTTAAAGAATACTTCAAAAAAAGATTCATTTATATTATATTTTAATTTTATATTAAACTAACATATAAAAAGAAATATCAACTCATGAGGTTGCCAAATTTGGCGTCTTCATTGTACTTCATGTCACATGCCGACATTTGGTGTCTTCATTGGACGTCATATGTCACACTATTAAGATTCATTCATAATATTTAAATTTTATATCGAAGTAATGTATAAAAAGAAATATCGACTATACTAACGTAATAAACTACAAGAAGAATTAGAAATTAAATTAGAATCAGTTTTTTTTCTACAAAACCCATTTATGTTAGAATTAGAATAATCTAAGTTATTACATTATAAATTTTGTCGTTGTATGTCGGACAAAATATGTTCGAACAGGGTGTGTGAAAATTTCAAAAGTTTACATCTACTCCACGAAGAGGATAGACATTTATTTACATATACAAATGGAGTTCTAGATAAGCTAAAATTAGAATTTGATTTTAAATGAACATCCTAAATTATTATATTACGTAAATTGTGAATAAGTTTTGCTACGTAATTTAGAATATTATAATTTTTTTCCATTGGATAGTGCTCGAAATATGCTCCAAAATAAGATCCATTTACAATATAGTTCTACAACTTATGAAATAGAGCGTGTCAATTAGGACTGTCATGTCATTAATTTTTGTTTTAGATATTATAAAAAGTAGAGTTCTACACATATTTAAATGCATAAAAAGAGTTTTACATAACGAGAAAATAAGATTTCGTTATAAATAAACAACCTAGATTATTGTATTATGTAAATTGAATAATATAACTTTTGCGAACCCAATTCAAAACATTATTATTCATGACCATTTGAGAGTGTTGGAACATTTATACATAAATGGAATTAAGTGTACAAGACAATGAAACAACATTGGATACCTTGTGTTCTTGGATGCTCTTAGTTGATTATGAGGGATGTTACTAGTCATTGATTCAGCATCAATCTTGATGGTTAAGTGTATATGTTACATGGGTTTAATACTCATTAACATGCTAATGAATTAAGATTTTAATGAGCTCTTCAATGGTGTATCATCACTCCTTTGTGACTAATGGCATCCTAGGTTGATGATTATAAATAGGCCATTATAGTTCACTTGTGAACAAGTAGAGAAAAAAAATGTTAAGTGTTCTTCCTTTAAACACTTGCTTGCTCTTTGAATTTCTAGCTAATTTTCATAGAGTGTAAATCACAATCCAAAATTCAAAGTCCTTTAGAATTCACTTTAATTGATCATATAAGTGAATTACATCTCCATTGTATCTCATTAGTTATTTCGTGGTAACCCGGTGATCCTAGAGGGGCGAAATTAAACTAATAGGAAAGCGGAGATTTCGTGCCTTGGAGTGATATATCCGGTTCTCTCATTGATCACACCTAACAATCTATTAGTTTAAATTTCTTCTCTTTTCTTTTCGGATATGGCTCAATCACTCAAGGACATGACTATGAACTTCCAAAAGTTGGATAAGTTTGAGGGGGTGAGTTATCGAAGATGGCAAAAGAAGATGCACTTCTTGTTAACCACTTTCAATGTGGTGTATGTTCTTTCAACACCCATGCCACCATTCCCGAAAGATGGAGAGGAAGAGTCCGTGGAGACTACAAGGAAGAGGACAAAGTGGGAGAATTATGACTACATTTGCCGGGGTCACATTCTCAACTCTCTTACCGACCCGTTGTTCGATCTCTACCAAAATGTGGAGAGTGCAAAGGAACTTTGGGATGCTCTTGAGGCCAAGTATATTTCGAAAGATGCTTCAAGTAAGAAATTTCTTGTTAGTAATTTTAATTCATTCAAAATGACTAATGATCGGCCTATTGTAGAGTAATTCCATGAAGTTCATCATATTTTGAACCAAATAAGATCACATGGTATGGTGATGGATGAGGCAATTGCGGTTAGTTGCCTCAATCATCGATAAATTACCAAATTCTTGGAAAGATACTAAACATTCCTTGAAACATAGGAAGGAAGATATGTCCATGGAGCAATTAGGAACTCATCTTCGTATTGAAGAGGGGATCCGGGCTCAAGATGGGGTTAGGGATACTATTCTTAGTATTCCTAAGGCTACCGTATAATAGGTAGAGGTTAGTGAGTCTAATAAGACCAAGAAATCCAACAAAAATAACTATAACAAAACCAATGTTGCAAACAAGAAGAGAAAGACTCTCACTTGTTGGATATGCAATGGTCCTCAACTCAAGAGGGATTGTCCTTCTAACAACAAGAAGAAGACAAAGAATGAACAACCTAGTGTTGTTCAGAACCAAGGTAAAATTGCACATGTTAATGTAATTGAAGAAATGCATTTTGTTGCTATGATTTCTGAAATTATGTTTGTGCAGGTTGATGATTCTTGGTGGATAGATTCAGGAGCCTCTAGACATGTGTGCAATTAAGCACTTCTTTAAGTCTTTGAAAGATTTGGATGATGGTCCTATCTTGTATATGTGAATGATTCTACGGTAAAGGCTAAAGGAATTGGCCAAGTAGAATTGTTGTTAACCTCGGGAAAGACTTTAACTCTCCGGGATGTTGTTTATGTACCGGAAGTTAGGAAGAATCTTGTGTCGGGAGGTCTTTGAATAAGTATGGTTTTAAAGTTGTTTTTGAGTCGGATAAGTTTGTTATTTCCAAGGGTGGTATTTATGTATGACAAGGTTTCTTTTGTAATGGAATGTTTAAATTTAGTATTGATAATAAAATTGATACTAGTTCTATTTACATGCTTGATGTTTCTTCTCTATGGCACAATCGTTTATGTCATGTAATTATCGTAGATTATATGACAGTCTAAGATGGGTTTAATACCTCCTTTCGATTTAAAGTTAGAGAAGTGTCACACTTGCGTGTAAATAAAATTACAAAAAATCCTTATCCTAGTGTGCTAGACAACGGTATTGCTTGAATTGGTGCATAGTGACTTGTGTGACTTTCATAGTTCACCTTCTTTAGGAAATAAAAATATATTGTAACTTTTATTGATGATTTTTCAAGGTTTTGTTACATATATTTATTATTTACTAAAGATGAAGCACTAGAAAAGTTTAAGACCTTTAAGACTGAAGTGGAACTTCAACTTAATTAAAAGGTTAAAAGACTTCGAACGGATAGGGGTGGTGAATACTATAATCCTAGTTATTTTAGTTCCATAGGTGTAATTCATGAAACAACCGCCCCATACTGACCTCAAAGTAATGCTATAGCGAAAAGGAAAAATAGGTACCTAAAAGAAATGGTTAATACCATGCTTTCTAATTCAGGTCTTAATGACGGTTTTTGGGGTGATGCAATTTCTAACTGAATGTTATATTTAAATCGAGTTCCTAATAAAAGGAATAAGACTACCCCTTATGAACTTTGGTGTAAAAAAAGCCTAATCTCAATTACCTTAAGGTATGGGGTTGTAGGGCAATTGTCAAATTGACGGAACCTAAAAGGAAAACTTTAGGTGAAAAGGAATTGATTGCATTTTATAGGCTATGCGGTACATAGCAAAGCCTATAGGTTTTATGTCATTGAGCGCCAATGACTTTGTCTCTATCATCCGTGATAGAGTCAAGGGATGCAATATTTGATGAGATCAGATTCTCATCGATTCCAAGACCAAAGGACATGATACCTAGTACTAGTTCCAATGTTGTGATGACATTTCTAATGATCATGATACTACAACACCGGAAATTAGGAAAAGTAAAAGAATTAGAAAAGAGAAATCTTTTGGACCGGATTTTCAACTATATTTAGTTGAAGGGTCAAGGGAGTCAATTTCGACTCAAATTTCATATTGTTACAATATGGAGGAGGATCCTAGGACCTTTGATGAGGCTATGAAGTCTCATGATTCTCTTTCTGAAAGAGGCAGTGAATGATGAAATGGATTTATAATGGGTAATCATTCTTGGATTTTAGCTAATTTACCTCCCGGTTGCAAACCCCTAGGTTGTAAATGGATTTTTGTAAGGAAAAAGAAAATCGATGGAACCATACTAAAACATAAGGCCGATTAGTGGTCCAAGGTTTTAGGCAAAAATATGGTATCGATTACTTTGACATTATGCTCCAGTAGCTAGAATAGCTACTATTGACTTTTGATAGCATTAGCTGCGATTCATGGTCTAGTAATTCACCAAATGGATGTAAAAACTGCTTTTCTTAATGGTGAATTGGAGGAGGAAGTGTACATGAATCAACCTGAAGGGTTTGTGGTCAAGGTCAAGAAACTAAAGTTTGCAAATTAGTTAGATCTTTGTATGGTCTTAAACAAGCACCTAAGCAATGGCATCAAAAATTTGATGAGGTTGTGCTGTCTAGTGGGTTCAAAATAAATCAGTCCGATAAGTGTGTATATATAAAATTTGATAATAACGGTAAAGGAGTTATAATTTGCTTATATGTTGATGATATGCTTATATTTGGGACTGATTTGGAACAAGTGGAAAAAACCAAAGTCTTTCTCTCTAGCTTCACCATGAAAGATTTAGGTGAAGCGGATGTTATTCTAGGTATTAGAATAATGAGAGGGAAAGGGTCGATTTCTTTATCACAATCTCATTATATTGAGAAGGTGGTCAAGAGGTTTAATGAGTCAAATTCGACTCATTTTGCTACTCCATGGATCCTAGTATTCACTTGGTTCCGAGTATGGTACTCCTATTTCACAATTGGAGTATGCAAGCTTAATTGGAAGCTTGATGTATGCTATGACTAGCACTCGGCCGGATATAGCTTTTGCTATTGGCAAGCTCAGTAGGTATACTAGTAATCCTAGTATGTTGCATTGGCAAGCATTGAGAAGAGTGTTAAGGTACTTGAATAAGACCCACTACAAGAATAGTGTTTATCTACGACGAAACATTACGACCGTGCGCGAATATCGTCGTAAATGGTTAGAATTTACGTCCGTTTCAAAAAGTGATCGTAGATAGTGTCAGTTTTTTGCGACGAGTCTTAATTCTTGTGGTAGAAATAGAAATCCGGTCGCAAAATCGCCTGAAATATACCCAAAAACTGAGCGGGAACATTCTTAGGCGCTAAAAGGCAAATAAATTCTTAAAATATAAAAAATAACCTTAAAAAAAACCCTATTCCCACTCCCCTGATCGTGCAATTCATCTCTTCCTCACTACCCCTCAACAGCTTGAAGGCTCGAACAAAACTGAACGCCAGAAAACTGAACGACATAAATTGAACGCCAAATACCACTCTATTCTAGTACTTCATTTGCGAATTGAGGAAAGGAAATCTTGACTGGTAAGTTTTTTGTCTTATTTTCCCAAAATTATCAATTTCAATTTTGTTCTTCAAGAATCTGGTTTAATTGATTATTAGGTTAAATTTCGTTCCCAAAATCTTCAAGTTTGTGTTTCAATAATCTGCTTCAATCGATTATTAGGTTGAATTTCGTTCCCAAAATCTTCAATTTTGTTCTTCAATAATCTGCTTTAATCGATTATTAGGTTAAATTTCATTCACAAAATCTTCAATTTCGATTTGGTTCTTCAATATTCTGCTTTAATTGAATATTTAGGATGAATTTCATTACCAAAATAATCTTTTCGTTCCCAAAAACGAAAATGGACCGACCTAGATGAGAAAAAAGGGCAACTTTCATGAAATTCTACTACTCACCTTCAACAAAAATGGATACATAAGTGCTTTGGAGAATTCCACTTTTAGAGATGGAATACAATTTGTCTATTTTTTAGGATTCCGCTTCCACTAAGAATCTAAGTACTGGAATAAAGTCAGAAATTCCACATCTTTTTTAATAAAGTTTGTCGATTTTTTCATGAAGGGAATGAATTTATCACTTTTGCAGGTATTAGCAGTTAAGATCAAATGTATGTCATTTTTTGTAAAATTTTCTATATTTGAATAATCATTATACCCAAGCTATACCATTTCCAACCTCTGTATTGATGAATTGATAATTACTTAGATTGTGTTAATTTTGCAATTTTGGTTTTCTTTATACAGCAAGTTGTTGATGTGAATTTAAGATCTTTTCTCTAAACCGTATTCCATATGTGTGTCTCAAATTGCCATTAAAATCATTGAACAATATAATTGTAACCGCTTTCATGCATATTACTTATCATATGTAGTGTTTTTCTTTGGTCTTAATAGTCTATTTGATTATTGGAAGTTGCACACGTTGTATCATGCTTTCAATTGGCCATATTTCATAATGAGTCTTGTAGCTTCTTGCTAATCACCTGATATCATGGACAGTGATCACTCTGCTATTTTGTTTGTTTTTGTTTTCATGCATGATCTTCTAGCTTTAGTTCCTAACCTACATAAGTGCATGTATATGTTGATTATCATATGTAGTGTTTTTCTTTGGTCTTAATAGTCTATTTGATTAATGGAAGTTGCACACGTTGTATCATGCTTTCAATTGGCCATATTTCATAAAGAGTCTTGTAGCTTCTTGCTAATCACCTGATGTCATGGACAGTGATCACTCTGCTATTTTGTTTGTTTTTGTTTTAATGCATGATCTTCTAGCTTTAGTTCCTAATCTACATAAGTGCATGTATATGTTGATACTGTCGTCAATCGTCTTGATCTTTTTAGGTGTGCTGCAAATGGTTAGAGTTTAGCTAACTGAAATTATCTATGCTTCAACTTGACCATGTAGGAAATAGGAACTAGGATTGGCTGGTCCCTTAAGCTACATTGTTCAAACTTCTTAAGTAGATTGTTTTTTTTATACTAGTATTGTCTGAAAAATGGGCCTCTTCAGAAAGTGAAACTACTACGGTATTGTGCTTTTGCTTTGGTCGAGTGTAACTTGGTTGAATTGAATAAAAATTAACCTTCCTTATATTGCCTATAATATTTCGTAGCTGATTCTTTTTTTTTTTTTTTTGTGGATTGTGTCTTCTATCTACTTGTTCAACTTGGTTGCACTTTTTTCTTGAAATAACTCCCTATTGTGCCCCTTGTTTTGCTAGCATCTTCTTCATCTTAAGTGTGCCCCGCAGCAGTCTCCTCCCCCTATGTCTGAGTATTGTGCATCTGCATCAGTGGCTGCCCCATTTTTGTCTTCCCCTCTATCGTTTGCATCTGCCTCTGTGTGAACCTCACTGAACTATAGACTATGCACTGGCACACTTAGGGTTCTGGAAAGAGCTATCACAACGGTTGCACCAACGTTCAAGTTCGCGACATATAGTAAAGAAAAGGTTATTACACTGTATATATATATTTTTTATTTGAAGGTCCCCATGAAAAGTAGTAAAGAAAAGTGTTGTTGAAGAAATATTAAACATGCTCATGGAAGCTCATGCTCAACAATCTAACGGTCAAGACCAAGCTATACACAACCATTCACGTGAAAATCAAGGTATAATGAATTCTTTTGATCCGATTTGCTGCACATGAATTGGAAATAGGTCTGCTTCTATTATTGTGTTACTACTTCTAGAACATTGCTGCACATTTTAGGATCTTAAGAATCTTAAGAATTTTCTGCCTGCAATGATGAATTGGAAATAGGTTGCTTCAGTTATTGTGTTACTGTCTGCTCTATTATTGTGTTACTGCTTCTGTAACATTGCTTCTGTAACAATGCTTCTGTATACATTGCTTCTGTTTTTGTAAAATTAGTGTAATCGCATAAGTTTTTAGGATTATAATGATTTGAAGGTTTGTTAGTTATAATTTACACACACATGTATCAATCATCTACCTAGGTTTCTAAACGAAAACCCTCCCAAAAAAAACTTTAGCAAACCACACCACCCCAGCGCGGCTTGCCAGCAGCCTGCTCACCTGTGCTCCAACAGGTCCCGGTGAGCCAGCTAACTTTAGGTACCCTTTTGCCGGCCATCTTCTACTCCAATTGAAGCTGCGAAATGGCAAAGCAGGGCTTTTGTAGCAGATTCAAGAGGGCAGCAGCACCTCCTCTTCTACCAGATATTTTTTTGGATTCAGGTTCCGGTGGCTGCTTTCTCTCCTCATAGTTATTGTCTCTGCTTTTGGTTCTTGTTTTGGGTTTGTTTTCCTTCTATCATGTTAAGCTTAAATCAGTTTGTGTTGTTAGTTTACTTGTGTAATTTAAATGTTGTTCGAGATTGATCCTTTGGTTGTATTCCTTTTCATCAGTGTGTGGGAAAGAGGAATGAATAGGTTTGCTTGTTTGTGGATTATTGCCTTCCTTTGGGAAGTCAGAGGACGAGTGGAGAATTAACCACTCACTTAAACTTTGCAGTTTTAGGGATCAGATGGAGTAAAGTTGGCGTCAAGCAGCCCATTCCATCAGCTCTACAACACCTATAATGAAGCATATCCTTTGTGTTTATTTGTAGTCATAGTTTGTTGGCTTTTGTTTTGTTAGTGTAACGAAGTATGTAGTCCTCCCAACAAATTGGCCACTGGTCGGAAATTTGTGGGGTGTAATAGTGTACTTTGTTTTACGTTTAATATAATTGCCCGAGTTCTTGTAAAAAAAATAAAATGAAATTACACAACCTAAAATATGTATTATTATCTTAACTACCTCTACTATATTCAAACCTCTTTTGCTCTTCTTCGTTGGAAGAAAATTTAATTGACCTTTGTTCTTTTGTTTCTAGGTACAAGTTAGAAGCGAGGATTTATCCTTTGGCCAAACTAATTGTAGCAGGCAATGCCGTGGAGACCCTTATGTGAAGTATTTGGATGTTGGTATGATGCGCACTAAAGTTTGGTGTTAGAAATTCTGTTGGGATTGATATATTAGATCAAAGTATTTTGTTTTTAAGGTTGTTTTAGATTGGAAAAAAATTAACAGATTAGGTTGACTTTTTATTGTTATTTTGGACTATGATGAACCTATACTATATAGGTGCTTTTATTATTGATATTCGTATTTTAACATTTACTCAAATTTTGTTTATAAAATATTATTAAGCATGGATTTTACGAT
This sequence comes from Beta vulgaris subsp. vulgaris, assembly GCF_026745355.1. NCBI lineage: Eukaryota > Viridiplantae > Streptophyta > Magnoliopsida > Caryophyllales > Amaranthaceae > Beta > Beta vulgaris. Next base: position 14,727,129 of record NC_079205.1, on the reverse strand, counting down.
GTTTGGAGTGATATATGGTATAAACAGGGTGCAAAGGTGGTTGTATTGTATGTCTACTACAATTTAATTAAACAAAGCCAATACGGATGCTTACTTGTGAATTTTCAGAAAAAAGAATTGTGATGTGACATGTGGTCGTAAATATTGGTAAACAAATTTAGTAAATAAATTACGACAAGGAAAAAAGTTACAGTGTAAAATTGCGACCTGATTATTCGACGTAGTTAGGTATACAAACATTTTCGAAAAATATGTATTATGATGGGATATTTGGTCGTAAAAGAACATTTGAATTTTCAAAAACTATGAATTACGACCAGAATATCTTGTCGCAAAAAGAAACATTTAAATTATTCAAACAATGAATTGCGACCATAAACCTCGTCGTAGATACTTACTATTTACGACAAGAATTGTATCTCGTTGTAAATAGTTTATTACGACGGGTCAAATAACCCGGTCGTAAACTAGTACCATGTCTTTTGCGAAGAAGCCTATTGCGACGGCTCGCGACCGTACGGAATTCTCGTCGTAAAAGACCTTTTACGACGAGAAATGGCTTATTTACGACTGGAAAACCGGTCGTAGATGAAGCTTTCTCTTGTAGTGACCTTGGACTATGTCATAACTTACAAAAGGGAACCATCTATCTTAGAAGGTTACTCTCGGATGCTAGTTGGATTTCCTATAAGGAAGATTATTCATCCACTAGTGGTTGGGTGTTTCTTCTTGGAGGAGGTGCTATTTCATGGGCATCCAAGAAACAAACATGTATAACGGATTCCACTATGGCATCGGAATTCATTGCTTTGGCTTCTTGTTGCCAATAAGCGGAATGGCTAAGGAATGTGTTGAGTGAAGTTGACTTATGGGTCAAACCTATGTCACCTCTTGCTATCCATTGTGATAGTGCATCAACCATAGCTAAAGCATATAGTGAAGTCTACAATGGCAAGTCAAGGCACGTTGGAGTTAGACACAGCTATGTGCGGGAAAATGATAAGGAATAGTTGTATAACTATTAATTTTGTTCGGTCTAGTTTGAACTTGGCGGATACGTTTACTAAACCGTTGTCAAGGGAACTAGTGAACAAAATGAACAAAGGGATGGGTCTTAAGCCTATTGATCAACCTATGGTGAAGGAAAACTCTATTTGATGTCTAATACAACGTTAGATCTCAAATTCAAAGAGGATAGTACTTCTCTAAGAGGTTGGGAGCACTTGTTTAATACATCCCGAGGTTAGTGCTTGTTGCTACAATGTTAAAGAGGTTGAATTTATTCTTAATAAATCTTTGATAAAGTGCTCAATTTAGGAGCATGTTAAAAGATTTACCATATAGCTAGAAGTTTGGCCGCTTCACCAAGTCTAAGGCTTGATTTGGAATGCTTATGAATGGATATGGACACCATGGCGTCAAAGGTGTAGAGGGTTAAAGGAATTTTTGTTAGTACTTGTGTGTATTGTATCTTCGATAATTCATAGTGATTTTTTGATTCAAAGCTTAGTCTATCATAACAATTGGAGTTATCATAAAGTATACATATACTAAGTAGGAATTCAATCTTTATGACATTTCTATTCACTAGTAGAAAAAGGTCAATTTGCATCGGCCCATTTGCGTCGCACAAACACGGAAACGATGCAAATATACTATTTGCGTCGCATGTAACAATGAATCGACGCATAAAACGAACTATGTGCGTCGTATCTAAATATTGTGCGATGCAAATCATCTATGTGCGTCGCATGAAGGTCATGGTGCGACGCACAAAACAAAGTAATCTGCGTCGGACCCCTTAGCCCATCCGACGCAGATCAGCCCAAAAGCCCAATTTATTTCTAACCCCATAACCAGCGCCCCTCTTAACATTACTCAAAACCCTAAAGCTTCTCAAAACCAACCCGCCTCCCTTTCGTCCCTCTCAACCCGCCTCCCTCTCTTTCTCTCTCCCTTTTCGTCCCTCTCAACCGCTCCCTCTCTTTCTCTCTCACTTTCTTTCTCACTTTCTCTCTCACTTTCGTCCCTCTCTTTGTCTCTCACTTTCGTCCGACGATCTGCTTCAGTTCGCATCAACCGACGCTCGAAACTTTGACGCCATGACCTTCAGTGAGCGATCTTCATCGTCGACGACACCAACACGACAACAACTTCGAACAACTAACGAATCTTCAGCGAACGAGCGAATCTTCAGGTAACTTATTTTTTTTCTTTTTCTTTTTCTTGTTTTTATTCGCCTGTTTTAATTTTTCGTAATTTGTCATTTTTTTCAGAATTCAGATCTTGTTTGAAGACCTCGTTTTTCATTTCCGTGAATTTTTCGAAGAACTCATTTTTTCATCCTAAAATCTCCAGGTAACTTCTTTTTTTTTCTTGTTATTCGCCAGTTTTAATTTTTCGCAATTTGTCATTTTTTCAGATGTTGTTTGAAATCTTCGTTTTTTTAATTTTCGTTTTTTTAATTTTCGTGAATTCCAGATGTGTTCGAAGTATAACAACGAGAAGGAAGATCAAGATGTGAAGGAAGCTCCAACATTTTTTTTACTATTATTGATAGATTTGTTTTTATGAATTATTGTAATATATATGTTCTAAAATTCGAAGCATTTTCGTTTTTATTTTTCCAGATCTGGTCGAATTTTTGTACAGTATTGTTATTAGTTTTATTTGATTTTCAATCCTCTATCTCTTACATCTCCATAGTCCATTACCTTTGTAGTTTGTATTGTTATTAGTTTTTTTACAGTATTCATTTCCTTTTCAATTACTGCATTCGTTATTGTTGATTCATGATGGAATTTGTGTCGAATTTCTGGCATTTGTTAGTTTTTTTTAATAAAAAAAAAAATTTTTTTTTTTTAAAAATCGCAATTTGCGTCGCACGTGGCCCAAGGTGCGACGCAAATTACTCATTTGCGTCGCACCCTAGGCGATGTGCGACGCAAATTACCCTTTGAGCTTGGTGATTTTGGCTGGCAAGATCCACTTGCGTCGCACCGTATACAGGTGCGACGCAAATAGGTGAACCATTTGCGTCGTTTCCGCATACGACGCAGATCGTTTCTGAGTCATTTGCGTCGAGGGCTTTGGCGTCGCACCAAAGTCCGACGCAAATAGGCGCCTCACATCCGACGCAAATTGCCTTTTCTGTACTAGTGATTTATGCACAAGTATGTTGTTTTGTGAATAATTTTGTGCAAGTCGTTAGCCATTTATATTATAAATGGGAGAAGGATTGTTGGAACATTTATACATAAACGGAATTAAGTGTACAAGGCAATGAAACAACATTGGATACCTTGTGTTCTTGGATGCTCTTAATTAGTTGATTATGAGGGATGTTACTAGTCATTAATTTGGCATTAATCTTGATGGTTAAGTGTAGTATGTTACATGGGTTTAATACTCATTAACATGCTAATGAATCAAGATTTTAATGAGTTCTTCAATGGTGTATCATCACTCTTTTGTGACTAATGGCATCCTAGGTCGATGACTATAAATAGGCCATTGTAGTTCACTTGTGAACAAGTAGAGAAAAAAAGATGTTAAGTGTTCTCTCCTTTAAACACTTGCTTGCTCTTTGAATTTCTAGCTAATTTTCATAGAGTGTAAATCACAATCCAAAATTCAAAGTTCTTTAGAATTTACTTTGATTGATCATATAAGTGAATTACATCTCCATTGTATCTCATTAGTTATTTTGTGGTAACCCGGTGATCTTAGAGGGGCGAAATTAAACTAATAGGAAAGCGTAGATTCCGTGCCTTGGAGTGATATATCCGGTTCTCTCATTGATCACACCTAACAGAGAGCGCTAAAATATGCATATAGATGTATAAAGATAAAGTTTCTGTACAGTATAATGCAGAAAAGCAAAGCTACAGGAGAAGCTAGAAAGAAAAAAGGTGCATCGAATGAATCAAGAGTAAGTACAACGGTGGCAAAAAGAAAGACAAAGCTAAGAATGTTGGAACAAAGGAAATTAAGCCAAACTTAGACAATATATCAGTAATAGGCTAATAGCACACTTAGACAATGAAAGTACGTAGATTCTATCAGATTCACCAAGTGCTCAAATCTCTATTACATAAGGGAAGGGGTGAGCAACGGTGTCCTCTTTTGAACTGACTATTTTACCCCCTTCCCTTTCTAAATTACAAAAGGAATCTCAATACCAAAATGGAGGTCAAACAAAGCCACTGGAAATTAATTTCAACAATCACTCATAAATCACTTATATGAGGAAACTTTACAAATCACTCATAGAATTGAGAAAATCACGTTGTAAAAACACACAAATAACTCAAATGATCAGGAAACTTTACAAAACTAAAAATTAACATACAAACTAAAAATAATATACTAGGACGTCAATACATACAAAAACATTCACAAAATTCACTTACAAATCATTGTTCTCGATAACCATTTACAATTACATACTCACAAAAATTACCTATAAACACAAATCTGAGAAAAACATAAAATTTTGACAGTGATATCACAAATTCGTCCATCGACGATTTGCGAACTTTCAAACAGGTACATAATTCTTTTAATCTTCAAAGTTATTTCACATTAGTCGACTGTTATGTAGTTGAAAAAATGGAGATAATAACAATTAGTTGAAGAGGGCTTTTATATAATTAAACTTAAATTTGAGTCATTTTCATATAAAATCAGAAAACAAGATGTTTATGAAATTTGATTCATTTATGACACATTTAGTTCTTTTTTTTTTAAACTTCCAATATAAATTTTTGGCCAAAACTTTTGCAAAATATCCATGATCAAAAATAAATTTTGAAAAACAAAACAATATCAAACCTTTTTGCGAATAACTTTTGCAAAAATCCATTTTCAGAAAAAAAAAATTTACATTAATTTGCGAAATCAGATTGTGTATGAAAAATTTAAAATATCATTTCACCTATAATTGAAACTCAAAGTGTTAAAATTTAGAAAAGGAGAGAAATAAAAAATGACCATTTTATGCGAAATCAGATTGTGTATGAAAAACTTAAAATTTCATTTCAAATATAATTGAAACTCAAAGTGTTAAAATTTAGAAAAGGAGAAAATTAAAATGATCATTTCATGCGTGCAAAATCAGATTGTTTTAAAATTTGATTTCAAATATAATTGAAACTCAAAGTGTGAACATTTAAAATGATGAAAAATTTTAAATATCAATTTTTGAAATCAGAATTTAGAAGTTAGATAAGGAAAAAAAACTGAAATTGTCTTATACTTCTCGGTTGCAATTTTAGGATCATAGAGAAATTACTGAAATCCATATCAAAAATTATTATAAATTACAAAAATGAATAAAACCAAAAAAAGAACATGACGATATTTAGTAAAGAACATCATATTTATTATAAAAGAACATGTGCATATAAGACTTGAGAAACAAAAAATTATTCAAAATCACAAAAATGAATAACAACATAAAAAGAACATGAAAGAATCTTATTCACAAAATGGAGGTGAACTTAAATGACTTGCATTTTCAGTTTGTTTACTACTTAGTATTAGGCCTACAAATATCTTTGCACGCGTGCATAAAAGGCTAGTATAACATATAACTTCTGCTCTAGATCGATCCAAAGTGTCTTCTTTTAAGAAGCAAAAATTCAGAAATAAAACATACTTCTACAGTATGGTACGTATAAAAGATAGTACATTGATACTTCTACGGTTTGTTCATTATCGCCCCAAAATTACTTAAAATCGTCTTAAATTCATTTTTTCAGACTATTTTACCCTTTCCTTTTTTACACACCACCCACCACGCCCCACCACCCTCCACCACCCCTATCTCTTAACTGCCACCTGTGACCCTCCACCATCGTCACCTACCTCCCCCAACCACCACCATCACCCAGGTACAATTGTCGTGAAATTTTTTTTAGGATTGGGCGAACGTCCGCGGTGGACGTTCGCCCCATGGCCGGAACGTCTGGCCAGGACGTTCCAGCCATGGGGCGATCGTCCGCGGTGGACGTTCCAGCCATGGGGCGATCGTCCGCGGTGGACATTCCACCCATGACCGGAACGTCCAGGCCAGACGTTTTGGCCATGGGGCGAACGTCCACCGCGGACGTTCGCCCAATCCAAAAAAAAATTCTTCTGTAATTTTCTGGAAACAATCTGATTTTCTAGAGGTAGGACTTTAGTTTGCTGTTATTAAGTTGGGAAAAGGTTGTGGCCTTGGCTGTATAGTCTTTATAATGTGTCTTCCAGCATTGATGATTTTGAGGTTGGGGGTGGGATCGGAGGTTGTCTCGAATCTCGGTTTTTTGGAGATTTTGAGACAAAGGGAGGGGAAGTGGTTCTTTTTCCAGTATTTGAAGTTTCACTTTACTGTGTTGGCTTATGAAGAAGTGGTAGATATTTTAGTTAATATTTCTTCCTCTCATTCATATTTATTTCTTCTGTAATTTTCTACTTGCTATTGTGAGTTCTGTTGTGGTGTTTACTGAATTACTGTGCTCTGTGTTGTGTGAGGATCTTGAGTCACAGGTGGGGTTAAGGGCTTGAGAAGGAGAGAGAGAACTCAGGGTTAAGGGTTTGTCGTGGCAGGATCAGAGGTGGGTGGTGGTGAATGACAGTCTATTTTCAACTTCATGTCTGTAGTGTATATGAGCCGATCTTTGATCATATTCTTCCCAATTCCTGTAGCAGCAGCAAAGATTTCTATATGTACTATCGAATTATTGTTCCACTTTATGTTGCTCAAATCAACAGCAATGAATATGTACTTGTGGTTCACATAAGAGAGTGGACCGCCTACATTGATTTTCACATCATCGTCAATCCAGGCTACGGCGTAAGGCACCATCTTACGCCCACAGTTCACTATATGGCTCCAACATGGGGCTCTTAACAGCTTATTTGAAATCACTAAAGTAAACTCTATAACTCTTTTTTCTTTCATCATGCTAGCTAGCTACAATAACTCTTCTTTCTTCTATCATGCTAGAAATACGTGGAGGATGTAAGAGACTATTGAAAATAAAATTCATAGTGTTTACATTAATCACATGACTGTTTAGAGCTACTTATATTAACTTTTCCTAATCCTATATGGATTAGACTATAGTAAAGTCAAAAGACTCCTCCATACCAAGGATGTATTCTTGTCTATTTCTTTTATCTTGATGAATATTACTAATACATTGATCATGAGTCTTTGTGTGAGCTAATAACATAATTTAGTGATTGCACTATCACGTCATATCATATCTCTCTCAAAACAACCCCCTACACACACATCTATACTAATATATTAAAAGGCGTGCGTAAACCAGGAACGGTGCCACGCGGCGCTCTCCCTAGAGAGTTTTAGTTCATGTAATCCATGTACAATAAAAAAAAAATTAGAAATTGCATAGTATAGGTTTTGTTCCCGTGACCTCAAGTTCATGTACTAAAGTTTTAACCACTAGATCAAGTTGTATTTAGTCATATTATATCAAAGTACTAATATATTGAAAGGCGTACCTAAACCAGGAACAGTGTCACGTGGCGCTCTCCCTAAGAAGTTTTAGTTCAAGTAATTCATGTACAATAAAAAAAAATTAGAAATTGCATAGTATAGGTTTTGTTCCCGTGACCTCAAGTTCATGTACTAAAGTTTTAACCACTAGACCAAGTTGTATTTAGTGATATCATATCAAAGTACTAATATATTGAAAGGCGTGCGTAAACCAGGAACAGTGTCACGTGGCGCTCTCCCTAAGAAGTTTTAGTTCATGTAATCCATGTACAATACAAAAAATTAGAAATTGCATAGTATAGGTTTTGATCCCGTGACCTCAAGTTCATGTACTAAAGTTTTAACCACTAGACCAAGTTGTATTTAGTGATATCGTATCAAAGTACAATATTAATAAATGAAAATTTTCTTACCAGGGGTATAGCCAGGGCCTAATAACTAGTATATATATATATATATAACTAAATACAAAAGTCAGCTCACGAGGTCTCAATGATTGGTGTCCTCAGTGAAAGCCATTTGTCGCGCTTATTAGATGTCGTTTCATTATCTTTACACAGAAACAAAGTCCCAACTTGATAAAAATTCACATATAAAGTTTAAGATAAGAAGAAATAGAGTTGGGTTCACACTGAATACTTAGGTGTACTAAATCAATTATAACTTTTAATATATAATTCCGAAAATTATAATTTTTGCACAGTTGGAAATTATTTTAAAATTACTTTAAAAAAAGACCCGTTTATATTATATTTAAATTTTATATAAAACTAACGTAGAAAAAGAAATATCAACTCACGAGGTTGCTACATTTGGCGTCTTCATTGTATACCAGATGTTGACATTTAGTGTCTTCATTGGACGTAAAAAAGAAATATTGACTCCTAGTTTTTTACCCGTGCAAAAATGCACGGGAGGTTTTATGAAGATATAATTTGGACACCTGCATAATAAAAAGGATTTTTTGTTTGTTTATTAATTAGTTGTTTTGATTCCAAATTTATCAGATCCATAATTATTACAACACATGCATTCAAAGTTGAAAAAATATAAAATGTAAAATTATATTTTATGATATATAAGAATCATGTGTTACAACATTTTAAAGGTTAAATCTTATAATTTTGATATATATTTTTATAAATACGTAAATGAAACAAAAAAAATACACGCCAAAATGCATGAAAAGTTTTTGATTTAAGATTTTAGGATGTTTCTCCTAAAATCATGGTTTGAATATTAGACCGTGGTCTAAAACTTTTATAATTGTCTCCATGTGTTAAGAATATATTTTAAAACTGACTTATGATCCGTGAGGTTAAAAACACTGGATGTATCTAATGTTATTGTGCAACATGTGACCAATTTTTTTTTAAAAAAACAATCACTGAAAAAGCTTTTGCTCTGCATATCACTTCATTCAGAGGCTCATACAAAATCACAATTCGCAGCATTACTGGCTCAATCATACACCACTTCCATTCCCCCTTTCGGCAGTCTCGCTCAACCCTTTTTTCTTGTTGTCTTACACTACTGCCACACTGCATCAGACCATCCATTGAAACATATGGCCGTTGATATTGGAATATCTCAATTGTTAAGTTTTTTTCCTGAAACATAAAACTCCAATACTAATTAAATAAGCATATCGTCAAAAAAGATTTAATAGGCATGCTTATTTTCGCCCAATTCTAAGTTTGCATGTTGGTTTTTTTTTCTTTTAATAATTTGTTTGAATGTTGGTTTTATCCGTCTAATTTTTTTTTAATACTGATTGATAATATGAGTCACAATTCATATATTTTTTACAAAAAAAAAGTATGTATATGGGTCAATAATGGAGGACCCTATTTGGCAAGTTTTATTGTTTTCTTAAGAAATGCATTTCAATCGGCTATGGTTAAACAAGTATATGTTTGCATGTCGATTTAATTGATGTAATTTCATATAAATAAGTTGTAATGTGCGTGAGTGATACGATTCCTGAATTTTTTTAATTAGTTACCAAAAGTACATGATTAATGATTTATGTATCTTGATTATATATATTGAGATAGTATTAATATATATACTCCCTCCACCTTTTTTATTGTAACACTTCACTCTTTGGGAGAACCAAGGAAATTTTGCAAAAGCAAGAAAGAATTTTGAGAAATGTAAAAGAAGCATTAAAAAATTGTAGGAGACAGAGAAAAATAAGGTAGGTGGGAAGGTTTTGGTGGAGTATATAGAAAAGGGTAAAAAGTGGATGTGATACGTTACCATATAAGTAAAAAGTGAAAGTGTAACAATTATATAAAAACGGCCAAAAAAGAAAAGTGTTACAATTAAAAACACGGAGGTATTAATTTTTAATTCGATATTTATCGATTTTTGGGACTATTATTGGTATATAATGAAAAATATGATCAAAATTAATAAAAGGCACAACAGTTGAAATTAATTTGTAAAATTAATCCTAAAAACTATAGTTTTTGTATTTAATGAAATTTTTACATAATTTAAATAGAGTTGTATTTTTAATTTTTGAGGGGAAAAGGTTGTAATTTGGGAATCTAATGTGATACAACCTATTGTCTATTTATTATATCTTCATTTGCATCTATATTACATTATATATTATTAGAAAAATATTCCAATCCTTCAATAATGGTTGCCCCTCCTTGGTTAGAGCCACTGTTAGGCACTACATTTTTTTTCACATTTGTAGAATCCATAGAGACGCGGTGTGAAGCCAATACAATATGTTTTGTTTAGATTGTCATTCAGATGCAATTTGCTACTATTGCAGATCATTCAAGCACAAACATTGTCAAGTAGTTCAGGTGGGTTCAATCATGAGTTTTTTGCCATATCATATCATATATTGTAACATATGGTATGATATAGTACATATGGGGTTTTATGTATATATAGATAAGAATATTTTCATACCATGATGTAGTGAGAGTAGGAGATGTATAGAAGATGATGGATATAAGTGGAGTGCAGACATGCATTATAAACAATGGGGTGCAAACCATTTTATGTGGACTGGTGGTTCACAAAACGGATCAAAATATATGCCTTAGATACTTATAACTCTATAAAATCCTATAATTTTGCCTTTTTTAATCTATGCAAGTCACTGTTACCTATAATCATCCAATTTGTAATTATGGCAAATTGAAAGGAAAGTTGAAGATATTATTCCTTTTATACAAACTCAATCCTGCGTAATTTTAGGAACTAATTTATGGATTGCTTAATTTGTTACCTAATATAGGAGATTGCAATTGATTACGTCATTACGATATCATCAATGGCTTAATTAGATTGCACAATCAAAGATTACATTTTTGAATGACACGTGTGCATTGGCTGTTTTAAAATTGACAAATGGCAAGACTAAGTTTGGGGAGAAGCATTTTGTTGCCACATGGCGAGAGTGATTATATGAGTGACACATAAGCTAATTTTTCTAGGTTTATATATATATATATATATATTATATATATTATATATATATATATATATATATATTATATATATATATACTAATAAACTAATGTAATAAACTAATAAACTACAAGT
>NC_079205.1:14703549-14711049 GCF_026745355.1 Beta vulgaris subsp. vulgaris | reverse complement strand
ATGTGTGTGTTAAAACTCAAACCTATAGCTTATTTGAAATACTAATACACTCACCAACTAATTAACAATATCATTTTGGTCTTTGTGGAAAAACAATTATTTCAGGACAAGATAATATTTTTCATTTTTAAACAATTAAGTACAAATATATATTAATACTCATTAATATAATGCTAATAATAGCGTGCCCTATATTTCAATACTCTCTCATACTAGAAAAAAAGGCTCTTAAATTTTTATAATCTCTCTGATTAACACCACTACACTATCTAATTGCATCGGTTATATCCTTTGACATTAACCAAAAATTTTAAAACAAAATTGTATTTTAGTCTTTGTAATTAATTATATATTTATGTAAATGTACTCTCTTAAAGATTAGGGTGATACTGATCAACACTTGAAGTTCAACTTAATAAATGAACCCGAGAATTACTAGGGTCAATAACTAGTTTCATATGATAAATTTTTGATATAACCTAAGACGTCATACATTTGATAAATCAAGTTCAAGTAATACTAAGATCACACAAAGCTAAAAGAATTGAATAAAGAGCATCTCACCACCTCCTACCTTTAAATTACGTCGGTAACTCTTGCGTGCTATTAAAGGATTGGTAAAATATGAAGAGGTCTTTTAGCGTCAACAATCTCGTGTTCTGTGGCTTGAAGCTGGACATTGAAATACACGTTTCTTTCTTAAAGCTCTATGAAGCACGGGTACTTCCCTGGAGTGTCATTTTCCGTACCGGGGACGGGGACGGTACGGGTACGGGACGGATACGTCGGAAAAACGTCCCCTGGATGACTCTTGAATGGTGGGGACGTCAGGTTCAGTAAGGGACGGGTATGGAGGTTGATGGGGATGTTTAGGGGACGGATTTAAAGCTTTACAACGTACCCTTTCCTCTGTATTTTCTCTCTTTTTCTCAGATCTAGGGTTTGCAACACTAAATCTAAAAATTCAAGCACTGAACATAGATGAAGGAGGATGAATGGTTAGGGTTTGGAGTCAGCATTAAAATGCGACATATTCTATGAAGTCGCGAGAAGTTTCTGACGTGGTGGATGTGCGGTGGTCGGTGGCTAGGTGGTGGCCGGTGAATTTTAACAGGACACTTATCGAAGAGCTCCACAGTAGAAAAAGATGAGAAGTAAAAAAGAGAGAAGAGGGGTTAATAACTTAATGTTATAAAGAGGAGAGAGAAATGGGGAGTGGGAACATTACCTTTTTTACTTTACATCTGCTTTTACCTTTATAAAAATTCAAATGTTTTACCTTTATAAAAAAGAGAGTAAGGGATAGTGGGCTGGGGACAGCTGGGTTTATTTTTTCTTTTTTTTTATTTGGCAAGAGGACTCTTTTGTATGGGTGTTGGATACTTGGATATATTAAAAGACTTTTTTAATGACTTTTTTTTTACAAGACTTTTTCAAAATTATATATCTTTACATGTATGTCCTTTGCTATTTTTCTCCAGAAAATGGAGATTATATCTACCAAAAAATTCAGGTAATATTATTCAATAATTTTTTTTGCCGAATCCGAGTCGTACCCGTTTTTGGAAATTTTGATTTTGCCGTTTTCCGTCCCCGTACCCGTCCCTGTATCCGTCCCCGTATCCGTATCAGTACTACCTAGTTAAGCTTGCCAGCTGGTAGATGTAGAGATAACATATAACTATCCTTGGGTTGGACGAATTATCCGAAGAAGGTCGTTTAACCGTAGCAAGAGCACGAAAAATTGAGTGTTTCTTATCACAACCTTTTTTTGTAGCAGATTTCTCATCTGCTTGACGAGGAAGGGGTTTGTAAGGCATATGGTCGAATCGAGTGGGATTTCCTTGACGATGTTTTGATTAATATGCAATTTGATGATAGGCTGATTGACTGAGATGTGGATTACATTCGTTATGTGTCTGTCTTTGTGCTTATTAATGGTACTTTGTCTACTGAAACTGTACATTTCAAAGGCTTGCGTCAGGGCAATCACTCTCTAAGTATATTTTTATTTTGGTGTCAGAAGCGCTTTCTAGCTGATTTGCCTATCTTTAAGGGATGGTTCTCTACATGGAATTCGTATATCTCAGACATCGCCAATAGCTTCTTATCATCTTCTTGCAGATGATTGTGTTTTTTTATAGTGATATGGAGGAAAAGGCAGTTAAAGATAGTCTTCATCATTATCAAGTAGCGTCACACCACAAAGTGAACTTTGATATACAGTTTCTTTTAGCAAAGGAATTATGGATAGTTAAAAGTTATCTATTGCTAGTTTTGGGGGGGGGTTAATGTGGTCGATGTCCATGATCGTTATTTTAGCCTTCCTGCGATGGTAGGAAGATCAAAGAAGGTTATTACTAAGGGTCTTAAAGAGATACTGTGGAAGAAATTACAAGGGTGGAAGGATTTATGTTTTTCTAAAACGGGTAGGGAGGATCAAAGAAGGTTATTACTTCAACAGAATACGAATTCCTTGGTGGCCCAAGTTCTCAAAGGTAGATATTTCCCTCACTGTTCTTTTGAGGAGGCTTTATCGGGTAATTAACCAAATTATACTTTGAGGGGGATCTGTGAAGATTGTCGGGTGGTTCATAAAGATAGTCGTTGGCGACTAAGGGATGGGTCAAGCATTAGTTTCTGGTCGGGTCCTTGGATTTTGAGTTCTCAATCTCATCCTGTGAACTCTCTTGGGTGTATAGTTTGGAGAATCTCAAAGTTTGTGATTTGATTAATGATAATTTGTCTTCTAGAAATGAAGTTAAGGTTCGTGAACTTTTTTGTCCATTTGAATGCGATCATATCTTTTCTATTTCTTTTGAGCAAAAGAAAGCCTCTTGATCTTATCTGGTGGGATTTGGAGAAAGATGGTTGCTATTCTGTTTGCTCAGCTTACCGTATAATTTTTGGTGATACTTGGGTCGATGCGCATGCTTCCACTTTGCGACACGTGTAAAAAGGATATGGAATTTCGATCTAGCATGCCAAGGTTCTTCCAAGAATCAAAATTTTCTTTTATTAGGCTTGTAAGGAGGTTTTGCCGATGAGAGGTGGATTACATTGGCGCATTCCTAGTTTGACGCAGGGGTATGGTTTTGTAGGGCTCCCTATGAATGCTGCCATGCAGTATGCTCTTCCTGGGTGTGTTTTGGCTGCGAGCACATGGGATGCTGCCGGTTGGCTTGGCTAATTGAGCATCACTTCCTATTTTCAATAGCTTGGGTGATTGACGTGTTTCACAAGTGGGATGAAGATCTATGAGTTCGTGTTATGGTTCTATGTTAGGTTATTTGCGATGCTCGTAATTGATTTATTTTTGAAACGACGTGTCATCCTCAATTGAGGTTTGTTTTTATGGTTGAAAGTTGATTGCATAAATGGTTTGTGGTAATATATTCGCACACTAGGGGAAAAAACGAAAGGGCTGCGGTGCAAAGGCTGCGTTTTTCTAAAAACGCAATTCTTAATAGTGAAGGGCAGTGGTTAGCCCGAAATCCGCAGCCCTACAAGTAATAAAGGGCTACGGTTTTGGAAAACGAAACCCTTTTAGTAAAAAAGGGCGGCATTTTAAAAAAAAATGCAGCCCTTTAAGTAATAAAGGGTTGCGTTTTAAAAAAAAAAAACACAACGTTTTTTTTTTTAAAATGACTTTAGTTTAAAATAAATTACAAGGCTTTAGGGTTTGTTATTTGAGATTGGCCTCTTCTCTCTCTCCTCTCATCCTCACGCCTCTCCTCTCTTCTCTTTCTCCTCTCATCCTCACGCCTCTCTTCTCTCTCTCCTCTCCTCTCATCCTCACGCCTCTCTTCTCTCTCTCCTCTCATCTTCACGCCTCACTTCTTCTGTCAACCTTCGATCTCACTTTCTCCTCTCATCTCCTCCAAACTGATCTTCGTTTCGGTATTAACAACACCAACAACACCACCAACAACGGCCGCGAGAGCCGCGAGAGAACAACAACAGCAAATTTGAGATGGATTTTGTTTTTCGGATCTGGAATTTTTGGTTATTTTTTGCAATTTATCAAATATGAGATGAAATATTAGTTTCTTGCTAGGCTATATAATTATTGTGAAACATTAGAGATGAAATGTTGATTTTGTAATTTTTAAGAGTTGGAATTTTCGTTTTTTCGTGTCTTTTTGTTATTCCGACAGCAACGACGCCGATAGCGACACCAACAGCCGCGAGAGCGACGGAGAGCGAAAACACTTGATTGTAATTTTTGAGTTTTTTTTTTTCAAATCTAGGTTTGAGTTTGAGTTTTGTTTAATTTTCATTTTCGTTTTTGTTCCTTTTTTTTCATTTTCTGTCATTCTGAATTTTTGTATGTTTGTATTTTTGAGTTTAATTTTCATTTTCGTTTGAGTGTTATGTATTTCTGTCATTCTGAATTTGTGTGTTTGATTTTTTTTTGTTCCCTTTTTTTTTCTGTTTCGTTTTTTACATTTTGGTTCATTTTTTATTTTCGTTATTTTTTTTGGTTTCCGTTCTTTTTTCATTTTCGTTATTTTTTTTTGAAAATTTTACATCGATAAATTTCGACATTTAAAAAATGTCAAAAAAAAACATTTTATTATTATTTTATGGGTCGAAAGGGCTGTGATTTTGTGTCAAAAACGCTACTATAGAAAGGGTTGTTGGCCAAAAACGCAGCCATTCTGTTTTTTTCCACTAGTGGCAGAGGTGTGCATCTGCCGTGGTGGTTCATTGGGTTGCTCGTCCTTCTGGTGTAGTGACGATTAATGTGGATGGGGGTGTCTTGTGTGAGGTTGGCATAAGGTTTGGAGCTGTGTTGCAGTGTTCTGATGGCTTCGTACTTGGTTGTGCTTCTACAAATTGCTCAACAGTTGGACAAATGCCTTGAAGCTAGTACAATTTTCTATGGCATGAATATCGCGCTGGAGTTCAGCTTTTCGAATGTTCTTATGAAAAATAAATGCTTGAATCATGTGGTGCATGAGATCAATTGCAAAAAAGGACTTAGTACTTTTCATCATTTACTTATTGATGACGTTTTAAAACCTTGCTACTAGTTTTACTTTTATTTCTTAGTCTTTTGTAGTTAGGATCGAAAATAAGATGGTTCATGCTCTAACTCATCTCCTTCCTTGGAAATTAGATTATAAAATCTGATGCTCTGACTCCCCACGCACCTTTTATTGTTTCTTTGCCGGGCGATGATCTGTAGGTGAATGATAATGCTAATATTATTTTGCCAATCTCATGGCATATATCGTTGTATTCTAGTATAAATTCTCCAAGCCACGACATACACCTCCAATCGAAATAGGAGTTCATTATGATTTATGATGGAGCTTCTGATGGATAATAACAAACCCCAACCTTTGTTCAACCTAATTATAATAACAAACAGTAGTCCGCTGTTAACATTAATTAAGAAGTTGAGAAAAGTAATATGTAGGATATAATAAAATCAAAATAAATGTGATTAACGAAAAATTGACAAGGACATGCTCGACTATGCCCTTCCATAATAGATCCTAACTTTTGAATACTCCACATTGATTCCAAATTTTATACCCGACCCACTTGACACGCGTGGTCCTCACTCCTCATTGTCTTAAAACTCCTGATGAAATAATTAATGATCATTTCATTTGTTTTGTTTTAATCCATTGTTTACATCTTAAAACTCCTCTAAAACTCGAATACCCAGAACATCTACTCACCATTGAAATAACTCCCCCCTCTTCCCAAACAACTATCCGGATTCTTCTCATTCCCCTCTTTAATTTTACTTCTTTCTTTTTGTTGTTTAAATCAAAGTATCTCACACATCCTCTCCAAATTAGCAATCATCACTTTATTTATGCATAGTTTAGTCTTAGTGTTTAATCGCGCAAATTAGTGTGGCCTTATTTGGGAAGTACGACATCACAACAAGCTTGAACAACACAATTCACATTTTGGTAAGTTATTAATTTCACTACTTTAATGTTTGCTCTATTTTAAGTGTTGTATACTGTAATTTTGCTTGTATTTGCTTTAATATGTGGTTTTTGTACTCTATGAAATTGTTTGCATCTTTTTCCCGATTTTACAAATTTGGGATCCATTATTTTGGTTTCTGAATCTGTGTAAGAAAATTGTTATTTTTGCATGAATCTATGAGATTCATTTGCATATGATGTAATGTATGTGATGCAATTATTGCCTACTTTTAGGAGGTAGTTTGTAAAGGGGAAAAGCGTGATTTTTCATTTTCACTATGAATGGATATTTTAAAAGAATAAGCTGGGTATTTTATTTGGAGTATTTTGGTGGGGAAATTAGGACCTTTTTAGTTGACGCTGATAAATTTGTGTTGGTAATAGTTTGTTGAGTTGGTCGAAAATGTGGAGGTTATAATATAGTAGATCAAATATTCTACTTGATATCAAAGAGGAAGTTACAATATGGGTTACTCAGAGTCTATAATGACCAGGAAGTGTTAGAAATGGGTGTGAGAGTTATAAAACATATGTCCATTGATTTGTTTATGAAACATGAGATGAATGAACCTTAGGTCATAAGATTCTTAATTGGAAGAATAGTGAGGCAAGGAAGCCCACTGGACATTAAGAACCTAATGTGCCAAATGAAGATGTTCAACCCATCATAAGTGAAGGGAGCATCTTGTTCAGGATGGGATTGAAAGACATGAGATAGAGCAGCTTGGCGAGATTTCAGTAACTGAAGTAAAAAAAATTGATCCCCCTAGAAAGTTGACCCCACATTAAAAGGTCACAAAACTTCAACAAGAAATCAGAATTGCAATCATACGGAGGCTGGTTCTTAATAGATAAGAAATGGAAAATAGCAGAGCTCAGATGTGCCCTAGGATCCAAGTTAAGCTTGAGACATCCAAAGAATTAGCTGCCCTATGTCACCCAATACCATGTTCAACAACTGTATTTCAAGTGGGATACCAAATGAATACTCTCTCTGATGACTTAAAGGCCAGCTTATGTATATAACTAGGATCCTTTGTGCTCTTGTAGTAGTTTGTCTCTTATGTACCGCTATAAAATAGAAGATTATGTAGTTGATTGATACAAGAATAGAGATGGTCACTGGTACGGGCTGGGTAGGGCTGGTTTGGAGGCCTTAGTGGGCTGGGATGAGATTTCACGGCCCAGGGTCGGACCGTGAAATACACAGTTTAGGTGAACCGGTCCATGGGCTGAAATTTTTTTGGCCCACATCGGTTTGTTACCAGTTTTCACGGTTCATGAAGCGGTTTGGTCGTTCGTGGGCCTACTGGGCTGGCTGGCAGACATGAGAATTTTATTTTCAAAATTATTTAATCATTGGAATCATTTATTATTGTTACATAAAATCTTTGAAATAATTAAAATATATACAATTATTAATATTAATGAATAATTTCATTATTTTTGAATTTGATTGAATTATAATATATGAAATTTCATTAAAATATATACAATTTGATTAAATTATACACAATTTGGTTGAATAATTACTTAAATTAGGCTG